>NC_092152.1:82278255-82320755 GCF_045791955.1 Oncorhynchus clarkii lewisi | reverse complement strand
GACCCACCCCTGTACTGCCACTCCACTAACATAGGAACTACACTATCACACACACACACCACACCACACACACAGAGTAAGTAGAGGAAGTGCAGTAGACTGATTTAGATCCTGTTGAGGTTTGGTGGGTCTGTGGTGTTGGAGGCAGCAGCTGCTCTTGGCCTTCTAGCATGAAGGGAGTGTGTGTGTGTGGTGCATGTGTGCATGTGTGTGTGCGCATGTGTGTGTGTGCATGTGTGTGTGTGTATGTGTGCATGTGTGTGTGTGCATGTGTGTGTGTGCATGTGTGTGTGTGCATGTGTGCATGTGTGTGTGTGCATTGGCTCAGGCTTGTTAACAGAGTTCAAAGGCATCTCTGGTTTGAACCCACCTGGACCGTACAGATGGGTCATTAACAGTGTTTTACTAACCAGACCACTATAGAGGAGGAGTAGATATTTAAACTGTAGAGGAGGGTAGATATTTAAACTGTAGAGGAGGGTAGATATTTAAACTATAGAGGAGGGTAGATATTTAAACTGTAGAGGAGGGTAGATATTTAAACTGTAGAGGAGAGCAGATATTTAAACTGTAGAGGAGGCAGATCTTTAAACTGTAGAGGAGGGCAGATCTTTAAACTGTAGAGGAGGGCAGATCTTTAAACTGTAGAGGAGGGCAGATCTTTAAACTGTAGAGGAGGGCAGATCTTTAAACTGTAGAGGAGAGCAGATCTTTAAACTGTAGAGGAGGGCAGATCTTTAAACTGTAGAGGAGGGCAGATCTTTAAACTATAGAGGAGGGTAGATCTTTAAACTGTAGAGGTGTGGCAGATCTTTAAACTGTAGAGGAGGGCAGATCTTTAAACTGTAGAGGAGGGCAGATCTTTAAACTGTAGAGGAGGGCAGATCTTTAAACTGTAGAGGAGGGTAGATATTTAAACTGTAGAGGAGGGCAGATCTTTAAACTGTAGAGGAGGGCAGATCTTTAAACTGTAGAGGAGGGCAGATCTTTAAACTGTAGAGGAGGGCAGATATTTAAACTGTAGAGGAGGGCAGATATTTAAACTGTAGAGGAGGGCAGATCTTTAAACTGTAGAGGAGAGCAGATCTTTAAACTGTAGAGGAGGGCAGATCTTTAAACTGTAGAGGAGGGCAGATCTTTAAACTATAGAGGAGGGTAGATCTTTAAACTGTAGAGGAGGGCAGATCTTTAAACTGTAGAGGAGGGCAGATCTTTAAACTGTAGAGGAGGGCAGATCTTTAAACTATAGAGGAGGGCAGATCTTTAAACTGTAGAGGTGTGGTAGATATTTAAACTGTAGAGGTGTGGTAGATCTTTAAACTGTAGAGGAGGGCAGATCTTTAAACTGTAGAGGAGGACAGATCTTTAAACTGTAGAGGTGTGGTAGATATTTAAACTGTAGAGGTGTGGTAGATCTTTAAACTGTAGAGGAGGGCAGATCTTTAAACTGTAGAGGAGGGCAGATCTTTAAACTGTAGAGGTGTGGTAGATATTTAAACTGTAGAGGTGTGGTAGATCTTTAAACTGTAGAGGAGGGCAGATCTTTAAACTGTAGAGGAGGGCAGATCTTTAAACTGTAGAGGAGGGCAGATATTTAAACTGTAGAGGAGGGTAGATCTTTAAACTGTAGAGGAGGGCAGATCTTTAAACTGTAGAGGAGGGCAGATCTTTAAACTGTAGAGGAGGGTAGATATTTACACTGTAGAGGAGGGTAGATCTTTAAACTGTAGAGGAGGGCAGATCATTAAACTGTAGAGGAGGGTAGATATTTACACTGTAGAGGAGGGCAGATCATTAAACTGTAGAGGTGTGGCAGATCTTTAAACTGTAGAGGTGTGGCAGATCTTTAAACTGTAGAGGAGGTTAGATATTTACACTGTAGAGATGTGGCAGATCTTTAAACTGTAGAGGGGGGTAGATATTTACACTGTAGAGGAGGGCAGATCTTTAAACTGTAGAGGAGGGCAGATCTTTAAACTGTAGAGGAGGGCAGATCTTTAAACTGTAGAGGAGGGCAGATCTTTAAACTGTAGAGGAGGGCAGATCTTTAAACTGTAGAGGAGGGGCAGATCTTTAAACTGTAGAGGAGGGCAGATCTTTAAACTGTAGAGGAGGGCAGATCTTTAAACTAACTGTAGAGGTGTGGCAGATCTTTAAACTGTAGAGGAGGGCAGATCTTTAAACTGTAGAGGAGGGTAGATATGTAAACTGTAGAGGAGGGCAGATCTTTAAACTGTAGAGGAGGGCAGATCTTTAAACTGTAGAGGAGGGTAGATATTTAAACTGTAGAGGAGGGCAGATCTTTAAACTGTAGAGGAGGGCAGATCTTTAAACTAACTGTAGAGGTGTGGCAGATCTTTAAACTGTAGAGGAGGGCAGATCTTTAAACTGTAGAGGTGTGGCAGATCTTTAAACTGTAGAGGAGGGCAGATCTTTAAACTGTAGAGGAGGACAGATCTTTAAACTGTAGAGGAGGGCAGATCTTTAAACTGTAGAGGAGGGCAGATCTTTAAACTGTAGAGGAGGGCAGATCTTTAAACTGTAGAGGAGGGCAGATCTTTAAACTGTAGAGGAGGGCAGATCTCTAAACTGTAGAGGAGGACAGATCTTTAAACTGTAGAGGAGGGCAGATCTTTAAACTGTAGAGGAGGGCAGATCTTTAAACTGTAGAGGAGGACAGATCTTTAAACTATAGAGGAGGGTAGATATTTAAACTGTAGAGGAGGTAGATCTTTAAACTGTAGAGGAGGGCAGATCTTTAAACTGTAGAGGAGGGCAGATCTTTAAACTGTAGAGGAGGGCAGATCTCTAAACTGTAGAGGAGGACAGATCTTTAAACTGTAGAGGAGGGCAGATCTTTAAACTGTAGAGGAGGGCAGATCTCTAAACTGTAGAGGAGGACAGATCTTTAAACTGTAGAGGAGGGCAGATCTTTAAACTGTAGAGGAGGGCAGATCTTTAAACTGTAGAGGAGGGCAGATCTTTAAACTGTAGAGGAGGGCAGATCTTTAAACTGTAGAGGAGGGCAGATCTTTAAACTAAAGAGGTGTGGCAGATCTTTAAACTGTAGAGGTGTGGCAGATCTTTAAACTGTAGAGGAAGGCAGATATTTAAACTGTAGAGGTGGGGCAGATCATTAAACTGTAGAGCTGTGGCAGATCTTTAAACTGTAGTGGAGGCGCAGATCTTTAAACGTCTTCGGAGACCATCCCAATATGTACCCTTTCTGTTTTGGTTAAAGTCTCTCTCTGCCTCTCTCCCTCACTATGTCTCTCTCTCTCTCTCTCTCTCTCTCTGCCTCTCTCCCTCACTATGTATCTCTGTCTCTCTGTCTCTCTCTCTCTCTCTCTGCCTCTCTCCCTCACTATGTCTCTCTCTCTCTCTCTCTCTGCCTCTCTCCCTCACTATGTCTCTCTCTCTCTCTGCATCTCTCCCTCACTGTGTCTCTCTCTCTCTCTCTCTGTCTCTCTCTCTCTCCCTCTCTCCCTCACTATGTCTCTCTGTCTCTCTGTCTCTCTCTCTCTCTCTCTGCCTCTCTCCCTCACTATGTCTCTCTCTCTCTCTCTGCCTCTCTCCCTCACTATGTCTCTCTCTCTCTCTCTCTCCCTCACTATGTCTCTCTCTCTCTCTCTCTCTGCCTCTCTCCCTCACTATGTCTCTGTGTCTCTGTGTCTCTCTCTCTCTCTCTGCCTCTCTCCCTCACTATGTCTCTCTCTCTCTCTCTGCCTCTCTATGTCTCTCTGCCTCTCCCTCTCTCTGCCTCTCTCCCTCTCTCTGCCTCTCTCTCTCTCTGCCTCTCTCCCTCACTATGTCTCTCTCTCTCTGTGTCTTGCCTACTACTTACAAAGTCACTCTCCACTCAGGGGTTCTACAGCATGTCTGCATTCCAAATGGCACCCTATTCCAATAGGGCTCTGGTTAAAGTACTACACTATGTAGGGCATAGGGTGCCATTTGGTATGTAAACCATGTCAAATCACTGCTTAACAGTGGGGACAAAGAGGGTCTTGGGTTCTCAGTGGTGGGAATGAGAGTCCCTGCCTTGTCTCCCTGCATGTACTGGAACGGGCCTTACACGGGTCGGCCGGTCCCCATGGTAACCAACATAAGCTGTGTGTTTGTTTGTGCGTGCATGCGTGCATTCGCGCGCGTGTGTGTGTGTGCGTGCGTACACGCGCGCGCGCGCGTGTGTGTGTGTGTGCGTGCGTGCGTGCGTGCGTGTGTGTGTGACTATGCCACAGCGAAGGAGACGTGGAATGTTTGAGTTGAGGGCTGCTAGCTGTTTGTCCAGCATGAACTACAGTACATAGATTAGAGAGAACACAGTCAGGGTGCATTGTACATTAACCCCTCTATGTAGCACTATTCTGGTGTAACTTTGACAGCAAATGCCAGTTAACATTTACACTTAAGTCATTTTTTTCACTTGGTCATGAATTGATGCCAGTGGGAGACTAAGTGAAGATTCAACGGAAGTGGAAGTGAAGATTCAACTGGTGGATTGAACTAATAGGCCCAATTAAAATGTTTAGGGTTAAGATTGGGGAGGGGAAGCTGATCCTAGATCTGTCCCTAAGGGAAACTTAATGTTGATAAGAGAAACACAAAATATGTTTGAAGGAATCTAAATAAATGACATTGTATTGTACATGCTTTAACATAAGTGTGGAAAATGTTAAATTGACCCAGATCAACATCCATGAGAAACTTCACCCTACTCACTTATCAACACAGTAGCATTGCAGGATGAGGTCAGATGGACTCAACTTGTTATAATATTGTTCTTCTCGTTGCAGGACTGACTTCTGCGTGCACAAAGACCAGCCCTGTGACACAGTGGGTGAGGAATCACAACCGTGTGTGTGTGTGTGTGTGTGTGTGTGTGTGTGTGTATTGAAATAGTCTGTCGGTGGCCCTTGTTGACCTCTGACATTGCAGTCCCCCTGAAAAGGAGAAGCAGGTGACATTTCAACCCGCCTGGTCTGTAAAAACCTCTCAAGCACACAAACACACAAACACACACACACACACACACGCACACGCACACGCACGCGCACGCACACATACACACACACACGCACACAGACACACAAACGCACATGCATGCGGACACACACACACACACTTACACTCTCTCACACACGCACACACACACGCACACACTTTGGAGATAAGACCACACACATACTGCAGATAAGACCCTGCTGTAATCTGTCTGTCTCTCCGCCCCACTATAACTGTAATCTGTCTCTCTCCACCCCACTGTAACTGTAATCTGTCTGTCTCTCCGCCCCACTATAACTGTAATCTGTCTGTCTCTCCACCCCACTGTAACTGTATTCTGTCTGGCTCTCCACCCCACTGTAACTGTAATCTGTCTGTCTCTCCGCCCCACTGTAACTGTAATATGTCTGTCTCTCCGCCCCACTATAACTGTAATCTGTCTGTCTCTCCGCCCCACTGTAACTGTAATCTGTCTGTCTCTCCGCCCCACTGTAACTGTAATCTGTCTGTCTCTCCGCCCCACTATAACTGTAATCTGTCTGTCTCTCCACCCCACTGTAACTGTAATCTGTCTGTCTCTCCGCCCCACTATAACTGTAATCTGTCTGTCTCTCCACCCCACTGTAACTGTAATCTGTCTGTCTCTCCGCCCTCACTATAACTGTAATCTGTCTGTCTCTCCGCCCTCACTATAACTGTAATCTGTCTGTCTCTCTGCCCTCACTATAACTGTAATCTGTCTGTCTCTCCACCCCACTGTAACTGTAATCTGTCTGTCTCTCCCCCCTCACTATGACTGTAATCTGTCTGTCTCTCCGCCCCACTATAACTGTAATCTGTCTGTCTCTCCGCCCCAGTATAACTGTAATCTGCCTGTCTCTCCGCCCCACTACAACTGTAATCTGTCTGTCTCTCCACCCCACAGCAACTGTATTCTGTCTGTCTCTCCACCCCACTGTAACTGTAATCTGTCTGTCTCTCCACCCCACTGTAACTGTAATCTGTCTGTCTCTCCACCCCACAGCAACTGTATTCTGTCTGTCTCTCCACCCCACTGTAACTGTAATCTGTCTGTCTCCCCCCCTCACTATAACTGTAATCTGTCTGTCTCTCCACCCCACAGCAACTGTATTCTGTCTGTCTCTCCGCCCCACTGTAACTGTAATCTGTCTGTCTCTCCCCCCTCACTATAACTGTAATCTGTCTGTCTCTCCACCCCACAGCAACTGTATTCTGTCTGTCTCTCCACCCCACTGTAACTGTAATCTGTCTGTCTCTCCCCCCTCACTATAACTGTAATCTGTCTGTCTCTCCACCCCACAGCAACTGTAATCTGTCTGTCTCTCCGCCCCACTGTAACTGTAATGTGTAATCTGCCCCACTATAACTGTAAAATTACAGAATTTCCACGTGGGCGGGGATATTGGAAATTTAATCAAAGCCTACTAGATGATAAATTGTTTAAAATTAGGACAGAATAATTTATAACTGACTTTTTCAGACATAACATAGGTACAGCAGATCCCCTTATTGTGTGGGACACTATTAAGTGTGCCTTTAGAGGCCATGCATTTCAGTACTCGTCTATAAAACAAAAACAATTCAGATCAAAAGAGTCCATATTAGCAAAGGAAATTGAAGGACTAACAGTACAGTTAGATAGCAATAAAATCTGTACCATAGAGGCACAGAATAATCCACTATCGGCATATCTATTTATTATTGCCATCGAAATGTTAGCTGTTAAAATTAGATTAAACAATAATATTAAGGGATTAGAAATCCGTGGCTTAAAAACAAAGAAGTCATTGTACGCTGATGATTCATGTTTTCTTTTAAAACCACAGTTTGAATCTCTCCACAGCCTCATAGAGGATCTTGATACTTTTGCTATCCTCTCTGGATTAAAACCAAATTATAAGTGTTGGATCACTAAAAAATGCTAATTTTACCTTACCATGTAGTTTACCAATTAAATGGTCTGACAGAGATGTAGACATACTCAGTATACAAATCCCAAAAGAAAGAAATTATCTCACTCTAATACATTTTTATAGAAAGTTATCAAAAAGTGTTATTGTTAATTAGTTTACTCCAATTGGGGGAAGGGTGGTAGGGTTTGTGGGGAATAATAAAGGTATATACTAAAAAAAGTATGTCTATATAGGTATGCGTATGTATATATGTGTATATGTATGTCTATATAGGTATGTGTATGTATATATGTGTATATGTATGTCTATATAGGTATGTGTATGTATATATGTGTATATGTATGTCTATATAGGTATGTGTATGTATATATGTGTATATGTATGTCTATATAGGTATGTGTATGTATATATGTGTATATGTATGTCTATATAGGTATGTGTATGTATATATGTGTATATGTATGTCTATATAGGTATGTGTATGTATATATGTGTATATGTATGTCTATATAGGTATGTGTATGTATATATGTGTATATGTATGTCTATATAGGTATGTGTATGTATATATGTGTATATGTATGTCTATATAGGTATGTGTATGTATATATGTGTATATGTATGCATGCGTATATGTATATGGATATATATATTTACCCCAAAAATATATGGGGGATTGGAAATGATGCAGACAATTACATTGATGGAAGCAACATTCTTTCCGTAATATTAAGATGATCCACCCCTTAAGAAAAAAAATAAATATATATATACATTTAAAAAAACTGCTACAGCCTCTTAAGTAATTAATTTGCAATAAAATACAAATGAATTACTTAAAAATCATATAATGTTATTTTTGATAAAAATTACAGACCTCTACATTCTTTGTAAGTAGGAAAACCTGCAAAATCGGCAGTGTATCAAATACTTGTTCTCCCCACTGTACCACTACTACCACTACTACCACCTACCACTACTATCACTACTACCACTACTACCACTACTACCACCTACCACTACTACCACTACTACCACCTACCACTACTACCACCTACCACTACTACCCCCTACCACTACTACCCCCTATTACTACTACCACTACTACCACTACTACCCCCTACCACTACTACCACTACTACCCCCTACCCCCTACCACCTACCACTACTACCACTACTACCACCTACCACTACTATCACTACTACCACTACTACCACCTACCACTACTACACCCTACCACTACTACCCCCTACCACTACTACCACTACTACACCCTACCACTACTACCCCCTACCACTACTACCACTACCACTACTACCACTACTACCCCCTACCACTACTGTCCCCTACCACTACTACCACTACTACCACTACTACCCCCTACCACTACTACCACTACCACTACTACCACTACTACCACTACTACCCCCGACCACTACTACCACTACTACCCCCTACCACTACTACCACTACTACCCCCTACCACCTACCACTACTACCACTACTACCCCCTACCACTACTACCACTACTACACCCTACCACTACTACCCCCTACCACTACTACACCCTACCACTACTACCCCCTACCACTACTACCACTACCACTACTACCACTACTACCCCCTACCACTACTATCCCCTACCACTACTACCACTACTACCACTACTACCCCCTACCACTACTACCACTACCACTACTACCACTACTACCACTACTACCACCTACCACTACTACCACTACCACTACTACCCCCTACCACTACTATCCCCTACCACTACTACCACTACTACCACTGCTACCACTACTATTCCCTACCACTACTACCACTACTACCACTACTATCCCCTACCACCACTACCACTAGTATCCCCTACAACTACCACTACTACCACTACTATCCCCTACCATTAGTACCACTACTACCACTACTATCCCCTACCACTACTACCACTACTACCCCTACCATTACTACCACTACCACTACTACCACTACTACTACCACTACTACCCCCTACCACCTCTACCACTACTATCCCCTACCATTACCTCCACTACCACTACTACCACTACTACACCCTACCACCTCTACCATTACTATCCCCTACCATTACTACCACTACTACCACTACCATTATTACCACTACCACTACTACCACTACTACCCCCTACCACCTCTACCATTACTATCCCCTACCATTACTACCACTACTACCACTACCATTACTACCACTACCACTACTACCACTACTACCCCCTACCACCTCTACCATTACTATCCCCTACCATTACTACCACTACTACCACTACCATTACTACCACTACCACTACTACTACTACCACTACTATCCCCACCATTACTACCACTACCACTACTACCACTACTATCCCCTACCACTACTACCACTACTATCCCCTACCATTACTACCACTACTACCCCTACCACCTCTACCCCCTACCACTATTACCCCCTACCACTACTACCCCCTACCACTACTACCACTACTACACCCTACCACCTCTACCCCCTACCACTACTACCCCCTACCACTACTACCACTACTACCACCTACCACTACTACCCCTTACAACTACTACCACTACTACCCCCTACCACTACTACCCCTTACAACTACTACCCCTTACAACTACTGCCACTACTACCCCCTACCACTACTACCCCTTACAACTACTGCCACTACTACCCCTTACCACTACTACCACTACTACCCCCTACCACTACTACCCCTTACAACTACTACCACTACTCCCCCCTACCACTACTACCCCCTACCACTACTGCCACTACTACCACTACTACCACTTCTACCACTACTACACCCTACCACAACTACCACTACTACCACTACTACTCACTACCCCTACCACCTCTACCCCCTACCACTATTACCCCCTACCACTACTACCCCCTACCACTACTACCACTACTACCCCCTAACACCTCTACCCCCTACCACTACTACCCCCTACCACTACTACCACTACTACCACCTACCACTACTACCCCTTACAACTACTGCCACTACTACCCCTACCACCTCTACCCCCTACCACTACTACCCCCTACCACTACTACCCCTTACAACTACTGCCACTACTACCCCCTACCACTACTACCCCCTTCCACTGCTACCCCTTACAACTACTGCCACTACTACCCCTTACTACTACTACCACTACTACCCCCTACCACTACTGCCCCTTACAACTACTACCCCTTACAACCACTGCCACTACTACCCCCTACCACTACTACCCCTTACAACTACTGCCACTACTACCCCTTACCACTACTACCACTACTACCCCCTACCACTACTACCCCTTACAACTACTACCACTACTCCCCCCTACCACTACTACCCCCCTACCACTACTGCCACTACTACCACTACTACCACTTCTACCACTACTACACCCTACCACAACTACCACTACTACCACTACTACTCACTACCACTACTACCACTACTACCACTTCTACCACTACTACACCCTACCACAACTACCACTACTACCACTACTACTCACTACCACTACTACCACTACTACCACTACTACCACATACATGAAATTAGAGTAGGCCCTCTTTTTGTTCACCTGGAAAATCCAGTATCGACTTTTCATGTAATTTATGATCAGGATCTCCCTAAAAGCCTCTGGTGGTGTGCAGTGATAACCCCACCTGGCAGGTGTGTGAGTGTGAGGAACTTTGACTTCCTCTGCTTTGAAGCTCACTCATACTTTCTGCTGGTGTGTGTTCCTCGCCTGCAGCTATGGTTTGATCTCCTGAGATCAAGATCTAACAGTAACTGTACTGTGTGTGTATTGTGTGTGTACTGTGTGTGTGTACTGTGTGTGTACTGTGTGTGTGTGTACTGTTTGTGTACTGTGTGTGTACTGTGTGTGTGTAATGTGTGTGTGTACTGTGTGTGTAATGTGTGTGCTGTGTGTGCTGTGTGTGTACTGTGTGTACTGTGTGTGTGTCTTCTCACACCATCCAACACCCCTGGTTGTATTGTAAACATACTAACACATACACTGGTCAGTGACCCTAGTCTGTTAATCTCTGACTCTCTCGACCCTAGCTGAGTGAAATACCTGTTTCCATCCCTCCTTTCTTCTCTTCTATTTTTCTGTCCGTTATCCTCTCTTCTCATTCAACTGGTTCTCTCCTCCTTTCAACAACATGTTCTGACATGGATGTGGTCTGTTTGTTCACACTGAGTACTTCTCTATCCACCCCCATTCTACCCTCCCTCACTTTCCACCAACTCCCTCCCTCCCTCCCTCCCTCCCTCCAATCAAATCAAGCTGTATTTATACAGCACATTTCAGAAATGGAATGCTATACAATGTGCTTTATAGGAAAAAATAATTCAAACTGAAATATTTACTACACAACAAACATAAGATAAAAATATAAAGAATTAACAATAAAAACTGAATGGCTAAAAAGCATCCTAAGGAAAAGCAAAGCTAAACATATGCGTTTTAAGATCTCTTTTAAATATGTCCACAGTTTCAGCCCCCCTCAGATTCTCTGGCAGGCTGGTCCAGAGACTGGGGGCATAGTAACTAAAGGCTGCCTCTCCATGCCTCTTGGTCCTAGGCTTTGGGAGAGTTAAAAGGCCAGAGGACCTGAGGGACCTACTGGGTACATAACGTAAAAGCATGTCTGACATGTATTGGGGTGCACGATCGTGGATTGATTTAAAAACCATTAGAAGAATCCTAAAATGAATTGTAAAACTGTCAGCCCGTGCAGAGACCTTAACATCTGTGTAATGTGTGCTGTCCTTCCCTCCCATAGGAATCTTATACATGTTTTGGGATGATATAATATCCGTTTTGAGGTGTTCAGAGGCCCATTGTGAGGTTGGATTGTTTCAAAAGGGGCTGTTGACCACTATTATCTACCATAATACCACATTGGTACCCCAGGTAATCTTAGGTTTTATTACTGCATTGTCGGAACTAGAAGCACAAGCATTTCGCTACACTCGCATTAACATCTGCTAACCATGTCACCATGTGACAAATAAAATGTGATTTGATTTGATAATGGAAACATAGCAAGCTGAAAGCCCCTCTGATGTCATCATCTCAAAGGCTCTCCTGTCTGTCACTCCTGGGTCTCTCTTGACACCCGTTGTGGTTCTTGTCTTTGGAACAGGTGACTCTGTTAGCAGCAAAACATCAGTAAAGGGGAGAATATTCTGGATGACTCTGATTGGTCCTGTTTTCCTCAGTCTCTCTCAGTTCTGTGTCTCATGCATTATTATCATCGGAATGGTGTGAAACCTGCAGCCACTAGTCATGCCTGGTCCTGCTATGTACCAGACTGTACTACACAGTACCATTACTGTAAGGGTTAAACCTTAAACTCTGGTTCTAATCTGTACCATTACTGTAAGGGTTAAACCTTAAACTCTGGTTCTAATCTGTACCATTACTGTAAGGGTTAAACCTTCAATGCCTGGTCCTAATCTGTACCATTACTGTAAGGGTTAAACCTTAAACTCTGGTCCTAATCTGTACCATTACTGTAAGGGTTACACCTTCAATGCCTGGTCCTAATCTGTACCATTACTGTAAGGGTTAAACCTTAAACTCTGGTCCTAATCTGTACCATTACTGTAAGGGTTACACCTTCAATGCCTGGTCCTAACCTGTACCATTACTGTAAGGGTTAAACCTTTAATTCCTGACCCCAACCTGTACCATAACTGTAAGGGTTAAACCTTATGCTAACCTCATGCTAGGTACAATGTTGTACCATAAATCTACTATCTACATTAGGTAATCTTCCTATAGGGAATTTAAACGAGAACACTCCTGCTCTTTGTGCTACTATGCCATACTATAATCACAGGCTCATAAAAAGCTCTGTTCCGTCTCTCTCCCTCTCCTTCTGCTTCTCTCCACCTCTCCCCTCTACTTCTGCTTCTTTCCACCTCTCCCCTCTCATTCTGTTTCTCTCCACCTCCCCCCTCTCCTCCTGCTTCTCTCCACCTCCCCCCTCTCCTCCTGCTTCTCTCCACCTCCCCCCTCTCCTCCTGCTTCTCTCCACCTCTCCCCTCTCATTCTGCTTCTCTCCACCTCCCCCCTCTCCTCCTGCTTCTCTCCACCTCTCCCCTCTCATTCTGCTTCTCTCCACCTCCCCCTCTACTCCTGCTTCTCTCCACCTCTCCCCTCTCATTCTGCTTCTCTCCACCTCTCCCCTCTCCTTCCGCTTCTCTCCACCTCCCCACTCTCCTTCTGCTTCTCTCCACCTCTCCCCTCTCATTCTGCTTCTCTCCACCTCTCCCCTCTCCTTCTGCTTCTCTCCACCTCCCCCCTTCCTCCTGCTTCTCTCCACCTCTCCTCTCTCCTCCTGCTTCTTTCCACCTCTCCTCTCTCCTCCTGCTTCTCTCCACCTCCCCCCTCTCCTCCAGCTTCTCTCCCCCTCTCCCCCTCTCCTCCTGCTTCTCTCCCCCTCTCCCCCTCTCCTCCTGCTTCTCTCCTCCTCTCCTCCTGCTTCTCTCCCCCTCTCCCCCACTCCTCCTGCTTCTCTCAACCTCTCCTCCTGCTTCGCTCCCCCTCTCCTCCTGCTTCTCTCCCCCTCTCCCCCTCTCCTCCTTCTTCTCTCCCCCTCTCCACCTCTCCTCCTGCTTCTCTCCACCTCTCCTCCTGCTTCTCTCCACCTCTCCTACTGCCTCTCCCCACCTCTGCCCACTTTTTGTTCATCTGTAAAATCCAGTATCAACTTTTCACCCAATTTATGACCAGGATCTCCCTCAAAGCCTCTGGTAATGTACAGTGATAAACTCACCTGGCAGGTGTGTGTGCGTGCGTGCGTGCGAGCGTGCGTGAGTGCGTGTGTGTGTGTGTGTGTGTGTGTGTGTGTGTGTGTGTGTGTGTGTGTGTGTGTGTGTGTGTGTGTGTGTGCGTGTGTGTGTGTGTGTGTGTGTGTGTGTGTGTGAGGAAGCTTGTGTGTGTAAGGAATGCCTGGTCCTAACCTGTACCATAACTGTAAGGGTTATACTTATGCTAACCTCATGCTAGGTACAATGCTGTACCATAATCTACTAGCTACATAAGGTAATCTTCCTGTAGTGGAACTTGAACGAGAACAGTCCTGCTCTTTGTGCTCCTCTAAGAGCATGTGTGTGTGTGGATGGATGTGTGAATGTGTGTGTGCCACTTTGAACCATACTATAATCAATGCCTCTTTCCCTCTCTCCACCTCTATCCCTCTCAGCTTTGTAGTCTGTGTGTGCACTAGCGTCAGAGAGAGAGAGAGAGAGAGAGAGAGAGAGAGAGAGTGTGTGTGTGTGATGAATGGGGTTGGGTTTGGTTGATTCCTGTGTTTATTGTCTTATTGGTGCTTATCAAAACAGCTGGGCCCCCTGCTCTCTCTGAGGGAGAGATGGAAGGGAAGGAAGAGAGAGAGAGAGCGCAAGAGTGAGCGAGAGAGAGTAGTTGAAGCAATATCCTGGTAGTGACAACATCCTATTTCCTGTGTTCTGTTTACTAGTGTGTGTGCCTGCGTGTTTAGCAGAAAAGTAAGGGAGGTAGGACCTACACCACTACTGTATACATTGCCGTGAAAAAGTTATGCAACACCCAATGCCCCTGTGTAAAAAGTGATTCCCCGTTGCATTCAATAACTGGTTGGTGTGTGTTACATGGAGTCCAGCAGGGTCAATCCAGGGTGATTGTGTGTGTGAGTGTGTGTGTGTGCGCGTGCGTGTGCGTGCGTGTGTGTGTGTGTGTGTGCGTGCGTTGTGTGCCCGTGTGTGTGTGGGTTGCAGAGAGGGCAGTAGGGTCAGGCAGGAGTGAGTCCTCACAAAGCCGTCTGTCCCAGTTCTGCAGAGCCAGCCCAGACACCAGCTAGTGTTTCCATTGATGTGCTATAGTGTTGGGTTGTGTTGAGCTGACAGTGCTCGTCCACTCCCCACTAGTGGATTCAGCATGTCAATGGAAAGCCCTTCATGTTCTAACGGCTAATTAGCTCAGTGGAAATCATTAGAATAAACTTGCCTGTGTGCAGCGGAGTGCTTGTGTGTTTAGATCCCTGATAAGGCTTTGCTCCTCTCTAGAGGCTGTCTGGATGGATGGGCAGCCATCGTTGTGAGGCCAGACACACACACACACACACACACACACACACACACACACACACACACACACACACACACACACACACACACACACACACACCGAGCATTTGATCAGCCAGCTCTCCACAGTTACCGCTGAGTCTAATGTGACCAGTGCAGAGGGAAACACAACACTGCAGATCTATGTCCTTTGTTCTGGGGCTTTAGCCTCAGAAGTGCTGGCTTGGACGAATCTTTGAAGCCTCAAAAAACTCAGCCATGCATTACCTCACAGTGTGATACACACACACACACACACACACACACAGTGTCACTATCAGCAAAGCTTTTAGCTGGTTTGTAGGTCAACCAGCTAGCCAGTCGTTGTTGTTCATCGTTGGCTCGGGTGGTTGTTGTCCTTGATGATCTTTTTGGCCTTCCTGTGACATCGGGTGCTGTAGGTGTCCTGGAGGGAGTGCCCTGCAGTTGTGGGCGGTGCAGTTGCTGTACCAGGCGGTGATACAGCCTGACAGGAAGCTCTCAATTGTGTATCTGTAAAAGTTTGTGAGAGTTTTAGGTGCCATGCCAAATTTCTTCAACCTCCTGAGGTTCTTGAAGACAAAGCCATACACATACAATGTTTTGAGGGGATATTGCCAGCAATGATTGCCTCAAAATGTTCAATTGACCTGTATAAGTGTTAAGTAACAGTGTTAGACATTGACAAGAATATGCTAGCTAATGTGTTGGACGCTAAGCTAGCAAGCCACTTACTCTAGCTAGTATAGTTAAGCAGCCATTACGTCGGCCCATTACAACATTCCTCATCTGTACATTAATTTCTTTACAGTTGATTTGACCCTCCTAAATGTATAAGTCACCATGTAAACAACCATTTAAAGCATGGCCTAGGGGTATTAAAACCCCAAAATAAACATTTTATTTGCATAAATCCATCCGAGATTCCTTCCTATAATTCGGGCAGATGACAGACATTATACGCATATAATTGCAGCCTTCGCGTAAGCATGCATGGTTGTAAAACTGAAATGCAGTGGGGAAAACATGTAAGAATTCAAGGCAGCATCTGTGTTCATCCAGACTGACAATTCGGCCACTGTGGAAGGACTTTAGCGTATTGTTAAATCGTTTTACTGTCAAATGCTCCCTGAAACATTTCAGCGAGCAGGCCTTTCTAATCGACCTGGCCGGGGTATCCTGGAAGGATATTGATCTCATCCCGTCAGTAGAGGATGCCTGTTTTTTAATTTTTTAAATGCCTTCCTCACCATCTTAAATAAGCATGCCCCATTCAATACATTTAGAACCAGGAACAGATATAGCCATTGGTTCTCTCCAGACCTTAACCAACACAAAAACATCCTATGGCGTTCTGCCTTAGCATCGAACAGCCCCCGTGATATGCAATTTTTCAGGGAAGCTAGAAACCAATATACACATGCAGTTAGAAAAAGCCAAAGCAGAAATTTGCTTCCTGCAACACTAACTCAAAAAAGTTCTGGGACACTGTAAAGTCCATGGAGAATAAGAACACCTCCTCCCAGCTGCCCACTGCACTGAAGATAGGAAACACTGTCACCACTGATAAATCCACTATAATTGAGAATTTCAATAAGCATTTTTCTACTGCTGGCCATTCTTTCCACCTGGCTACCCCTACCCCGGTCAACAGCACTGCACCCCTCACAGCAACTCGCCCAAGCCTTCCCCATTTCTCCTTCTCCCAAATCCAGTCAGCTGATGTTCTGAAAGAGCTGCAAAATCTGGACCCCTACAAATCAGCCGGGCTAGACAATCTGGACCCTTTCTTTCTAAAAATTATCTGCCAAAATTGTTGCAACCCCTATTACTAGCCTGTTCAACCTCTCTTTCGTGTTGTCTGAGATTCTCAAAGATTGGAAAGCAGCTGCGGTCATCCCCCTCTTCAAAGGGGGGGACACTCTTGACCCAAACTGCTACAGACCTATATCTATCCTACCCTGCCTTTCTAAGGTCTTCGAAAGCCAAGTCAACAAACAGATTACCGACCATTTCGAATCCCACCATACCTTCTCTGCCAAGCAATCTGGTTTCAGAGCTGGTCATGGGTGCACCTCAGCCACGCTCAAGGTCCTAAACGATATCTTAACCGCCATCGATAAACAATACTGTGCAGCCGTATTCATTGACCAAATGATTGCCTCGCCTGGTTCACCAACTACTTCTCTGATAGAGTTCAGTGTGTCAAATCGGAGGGCCTGTTGTCCGGGCCTCTGGCAGTCTCTATGGGGTTGCCACAGGGTTCAATTCTTAGACCAACTCTCTTCTTTGTATACATCAATGAGGTCGCTCTTGCTGCTGGTGAGTCTCTGATCCACCTCTATGCAGACGACACCATTCTGTATACTTTTGGCCCTTGGACACTGTGTTAACAACCCTCCAGATGAGCTTCAATGCCATACAACTCTCCTTCTGTGGCCTCCAATTGCTCTTAAAGAAGACAAACTATTTTTACGCACTTCAGCACTCGGCGGTCTTGTTCTGTGAGCTTGTATGGCCTACCACTTCGCGGCTGAGCCGTTGTTGCTCCTAGACGTTTCCACTTCACAATACCAGAATTTTGACAAACTGACTTGTTGGACAGGTGGTATTCTATGATGGTGTCACGTTGAAAGTCACTGAGCTCTTTAGTGAGCCCATTTTACTGCCAATGTTTGTCTTTGTAGATTGCATGGCTGTGTGCTCCATTTTATACACCTGTCAGCAACGGGTGTGGCTGAAATAGCTGAATCCACTCATTTGAAGGGGTGTATATAGTGTATATTGTGAGTACAATTATTATACTTTTTTTCTTCAGCCATCATGCATAACTTTTGATAGATGGTTCAATAGTCAGTTGAATTCAAGTATGTATTATAAATTGAAATTACGCCCCTGGTATTAGTCGGTTTCTTTATGAGATATGACCTGGATATATTAAATCCAAGTTTATGATCCAACATTATCCTTACATTGTCTTTCTATAGCATTCCTAAATCACTGTGTTAATCTCTACCAAGGACAGTGGTCATTCCTACATTACTGTGTTAATCTCTACCAAGGACAGTGGTCATTCCTACATTACTTTGTTAATCTCTACCAAGGACAGTGGTCATTCCTACATGACAGTGTTAATCTCTACCTAGGACAGTGGTCATTCCTAAACCACTGTGTTAATCTCTACCAAGGACAGTGGTCATTCTTACATTACTGTGTTAATCTCTACCAAGGACAGTGGTCATTCCTACATTACTTTGTTAATCTCTACCAAGGACAGTGGTCATTCCTACATGACTGTGTTAATCTCTACCTAGGACAGTGGTCATTCCTACATTACTGTGTTAATCTCTACCAAGGACAGTGGTCATTCCTACATGACTGTGTTAAACTCTACCAAGGACAGTGGTCATTCCTACATTACTGTGTTAATCTCTACCAAGGACAGTGGTCATTCCTACATGACAGTGATAATCTCTACCAAGGACAGTGGTCATTCCTACATTACTGTGATAATCTCTACCAAGGACAGTGGTCAATCCTACATTACTGTGTTAATCTCTACCAAGGACAGTGGTCATTCCTAAACCACTGTGTTAATCTCTACCAAGGACAGGAGTCATTCCTACATTACTGTGTTAATCTCTACCAAGGACAGTGGTCATTCTTACATTACTGTGTTAATCTCTACCAAGGACAGGAGTCATTCCTACATTACTGTGTTAATCTCTACCAAGGACAGTGGTCATTCCTACATTACTGTGTTAATCTCTACCAAGGACAGGGGTCATTCCTACATTACTGTGTTAATCTCTACCAAGGACAGGAGTCATTCCTACATTACTGTGTTAATCTCTACCAAGGACAGTGGTCATTCCTACATTACTGTGTTAATCTCTACCAAGGACAGTGGTCATTCCTACATTACTGTGTTAATCTCTACCAAGGACAGTGGTCATTCCTACATGACTGTGTTAATCTCTACCAAGGACAGTGGTCATTCCTACATGACTGTGTTAATCTCTACCTAGGACAGTGGTCATTCCTACATGACTGTGTTAATCTCTACCAAGGACAGGGGTCATTCCTACATTACTGTGTTAATCTCTACCAAGGACAGTGGTCATTCCTACATTACTGTGTTAATCTCTACCAAGGACAGTGGTCATTCCTACATGACTGTGTTAATCTCTACCAAGGACAGTGGTCATTCCTACATTACTGTGTTAATCTCTACCAAGGACAGTGGTCATTCCTACATGACTGTGTTAATCTCTACCAAGGACAGTGGTCATTCCTACATTACTGTGTTAATCTCTACCTAGGACAGTGGTCATTCCTACATTACTGTGTTAATCTCTACCAAGGACAGTGGTCATTCCTACATTACTGTGTTAATCTCTACCTAGGACAGTGGTCATTCCTACATTACTGTGTTAATCTCTACCTAGGACAGTGGTCATTCCTACATGACTGTGTTAATCTAGCCTCTCCTCCTTTTGTGTATTTACATTCCAGCAGTTGGCTATTTCATTAAGAGAGAGCTACCCTGTGTGTGTGTGTGTGTGTGTTAGTGTGTGTGTTTGTGTGTGTTTGTGTGTGTGTGTGTGTGTGTGTGTGTGTGTGTGTGTGTGTGTGTGTGTGTGTGTGTGTGTGTGTGTGTGTGTGTGTGTGTGTGTGTAGGTGGTGTGTGTGTGTGTGTGTGTGTGTGTGTGTGCGGGCGTGCATGCGTGCATGCGTACATGTGCGTGAGCGAGAGAGCTCATCTCTAAACATTGACACAGCAAATATGTCAGTCCCTCTCTGTCTGGCTGCTGTGTGTCTGCACCAGGCTGCTGCTGTGTGTCTGCACCAGGCTGCTGCTGTGTGTCTGCACCAGGCTGCTGCTGTGTGTCTGCACCAGGCTGCTGCTGTGTGTTTTAGCATCAAGGCTGTCTGCACCAGGCTGCTGCTGTGTGTTTTAGCATCAAGGCTGTCTGCACCAGGCTGCTGCTGTGTGTTTTAGCATCAAGGCTGTCTGCACCAGGCTGCTGCTGTGTGTTTTAGCATCAAGGCTGTCTGCTCCAGGCTGCTGCTGTGTGTTTTAGCATCAAGGCTGTCTGCACCAGGCTGCTGCTGTGTGTTTTAGCATCAAGGCTGTCTGCACCAGGCTGCTGCTGTGTGTTTTAGCATCAAGGCTGTCTGCACCAGGCTGCTGCTGTGTGTTTTAGCATCAAGGCTGTCTGCACCAGGCTGCTGCTGTGTGTCTTAGCATCAAGGCTGTCTGCACCAGGCTGCTGCTGTGTGTCTTAGCATCAAGGCTGTCTGCACCAGGCTGCTGCTGTGTGTTTTAGCATCAAGGCTGTCTGCACCAGGCTGCTGCTGTGTGTCTTAGCATCAAGGCTGTCTGCTCCAGGCTGCTGCTGTGTGTCTTAGCATCAAGGCTGTCTGCACCAGGCTGCTGCTGTGTGTCATAGCATCAAGGCTGTCTGCACCAGGCTGCTGCTGTGTGTTTTAGCATCAAGGCTGTCTGCACCAGGCTGCTGCTGTGTGTCTTAGCATCAAGGCTGTCTGCACCAGGCTGCTGCTGTGTGTCTTAGCATCAAGGCTGTCTGCACCAGGCTGCTGCTGTGTGTTTTAGCATCAAGGCTGTCTGCACCAGGCTGCTGCTGTGTGTTTTAGCATCAAGGCTGTCTGCACCAGGCTGCTGCTGTGTGTCTTAGCATCAAGGCTGTCTGCACCAGGCTGCTGCTGTGTGTCTTAGCATCAAGGCTGTCTGCACCAGGCTGCTGCTGTGTGTCTTAGCATCAAGGCTGTCTGCACCAGGCTGCTGCTGTGTGTCTTAGCATCAAGGCTGTCTGCACCATGCTGCTTAAAGGGCCTCAGGCGCGAGTGGAATAAGAAATGAAAGGAGAGCGAGAAAGAGACCGTGAAACTAGAATACAGAACAGAGAAATGTAAAACAGACATGTCTGTGGAGTCCAGACTCTCAGGCATAGCGAAAGTCAGGGGCAGTGGTGAAGTCTTCAGGGAGATTATTACTTGCAGGTTAGAGATGTCAAATTGGGTTTAGCCACCGCCAAAGTACGAAAAATAGTTTACGTTCTATTTCCATTTCCAACTTTTAAAAACTGAAATAAAACATTTGAAATGTCAGCTAAAGGTTTCACTCTCTCACAAATCAATATAAAGGTTTCACTCTCTCACTAATCAATCTAAAGGTTTCACTCTCTCACAAATCAATCTAAAGGTTTCACTCTCTCACAAATCAATCTAAAGGTTTCACTCTCTCACAAAACAAGAAGAAACTATATCCCAATTCTTTGTTTATATAATATATTATACTATTTTCTCAAATAAGCCTCTTGTCCTTGCTCTCATCCCCATCTCACTGCACCTTGTGGATGGACTGTAGATCACTGTCATCCAGTTCTGGCATCCAGTTCTGGCATCCAGTTCTGGCATCCAGTTCTGGCATCCAGTTCTGGCATCCAGTTCTGGCTCTTCAAATCAAATGTTATTTGTCACATGCGCCAAATACACCTCACAGTGAAGTGCTTACTTACAAGCCCTTAATTAAGCAACAATGCATTTTAATAAAAATAAGTGTTATAGATAAAAATAGATAAGTAAAAATATATCCTCACGTGTAAAAGTTTTGCATATCCCAACTTCCCATGAGACACCCTCGGAGAGTGGGGTCATGACCAGGGTCTGCCGTTATCAACAGTGACCCTGGAGCAATTAGGGTTAAGTGCCTTGCCGAAGGGCACATCAACTGATGTTTCACCTTGTCGGCTCGGGGATTCGAACTAGCAACCTTTCAGTTACTGGTCCAATGCTGTAACATGTAGTGCAATAGGATGTCATTTGTGCACAGCCATGGAAAACCAGTATACTTTAGAGGCTCACACATAGCCCTGTGATCTTTTCCTGACTGTGTGACTTAACTTAGACTCAGAATGTCTCCAGGTCAGGAAGAACGTAGGGTCCTACCCATAAACCATGGCTTTAGGTCTGTCAGTAAAGACACAAGTGGTGGCTACTGCTACGGATATACAGTGCCTTGCGAAAGTATTCGGCCCCCTTGAACTTTGCGACCTTTTGCCACATTTCAGGCTTCAAACATAAATATATAAAACTGTATTTTTTTGTGAAGAATCAACAGCAAGTGGGACACAATCATGAAGTGGAACGAAATTTATTGGATATTTCAAACTTTTTTAACAAATCAAAAACTGAAAAATTGGGCGTGCAAAATTATTCAGCCCCTTTACTTTCAGTGCAGCAAACTCTCTCCAGAAGTTCAGTGAGGATCTCTGAATGATCCAATGTTGACCTAAATGACTAATGATAATAAATACAATCCACCTGTGTGTAATCAAGTCTCCGTATAAATATACCTGCACTGTGATAGTCTCAGAGGTCCGTCAAAAGCGCAGAGAGCATCATGAAGAACAAGGAACACACCAGGCAGGTCCGAGATACTGTTGTGAAGAAGTTTAAAGCCGGATTTGGATACAAAATATTTCCCAAGCTTTAAACATCCCAAGGAGCACTGTGCAAGCGATACTATTGAAATGGAAGGAGTATCAGACCACTGCAAATCTACCAAGACCTGGCCGTCCCTCTAAACTTTCAGCTCATACAAGGAGAAGACTGATCAGAGATGCAGCCAAGAGGCCCATGATCACTCTGGATGAACTGCAGAGATCTACAGCTGAGGTGGGAGACTCTGTCCATAGGACAACAATCAGTCGCATATTGCACAAATCTGGCCTTTATGGAAGAGTGGCAAGAAGAAAGCCATTTCTTAAAGATATCCATAAAAAGTGAACTTTTTGGCAACAATGCAAAATGTTATGTTTGGCGTAAAAGCAACACAGCTCATCACCCTGAACACACTGTCAAACATGGTGGTGGCAGCATCATAGTTTGGGCCTGCTTTTCTTCAGCAGGGACAGGGAAGATGGTTAAAATTGATGGTAAGATGGATGGAGCCAAATACAGGACCATTCTGGAAGAAAACCTGATGGAGTCTGCAAAAGACCTGAGACTGGGACGGAGATTTGTCTTCCAACAAGACAATGATCCAAAACATAAAGCAAAATCTACAATGGAATGGTTCAAAAATAAACATATCCAGGTGTTAGAATGGCCAAGTCAAAGTCCAGACCTGAATCCAATCGAGAATCTGTGGAAAGAACTGAAAACTGCTGTTCACAAATGCTCTCCATCCAACCTCACTGAGCTTGAGCTGTTTTGCAAGGAGGAATGGGAAAAAATGTCAGTCTCTCGATGTGCAAAACTGATAGAGACATACCCCAAGCGACTTACAGCTGTAATCGCAGCAAAAGGTGGCGCTACAAAGTATTAACCTGTTATGGAAGATGCGAATTTTCGCAGCTTTTTGTTAAAAATCGCGCAACATTTCAAAGTCATGCTACTCATGCCAGGAATATAGTATATCTGTGGCTATAACAGAACGTGTTTAGGAGTAAAAACCCCTGGTAAAACTGTTTACCAAAAACAAACAAAAAAATATTTGTCCGCCATTCAATGTATTGTTAAAGGCGACCTAAAATAAATGAGGACCCCCTGTAAACGCCTACAGCTTCCACACGATGTCGCCATTGCTGTCATTTTCATTTATCCTTGGTTACAACACGAATAAGCCCCTCCTTTCTTGAGGCGCACCACAGTATGTTGTGAAACTGAAAAAATGGACGATGATTTCCAGACTTGCTGCTATCGAATACAGATCGCCCCGTGATCAATTTGATACATCATTAACGTTTATTAATACCTAAAGTTGGTTTAGAAAAGTCGTTTGAAGTGATTTGTAAAAGTTTATAGGCGACTTTTGTAATTTTAAAAAGTGACGTTGCGTCTTGTAAATGGGCTTTTTGCAGCATCAGACTGGCCTTCAGCAAATGACATTTTGGGTATACAATGACGTATTTAATCGGGAAAAGACCCAATTGTGATGTTTATGGGACATATAGGAGTGCCAACAAAGAAGCTCGTCCAAGGTAATGAATGTTTTATATTTTATTTCTGCGTTTTGGGTAGCGCCGGCTACCGCAAAATCTGTTGTTTACGTGTCGTGCTGGTATTTTGGGGGGATGCAAGCTATCAGATAATAGCTTCTCATGCTTTCGCCGAAAAGCATTTTACAAATCTGACTTGGTGGCTAGATTCACAACGAGTGTAGCTTTAATTCAGTACCTTGCATGTGTATTTTTATGAAAGTTTGAGATTTATCGAGTACTATACTCAAGTACTATAGGTGCCGCTCTGAAATTTCCGCTGAGCTGTCCCTGTGCAGGGACCACCTCCATATTAACTTTTAAGGGGGCTGAATAATTTTGCACGCCCAATTTTTCAGTTTTTGATTTGTTAAAAAAGTTTGAAATATCCAATAAATGTCGTTCCACTTCATGATTGTGTCCCACTTGTTGTTGATTCTTCACAAAAAATACAGTTTTATATCTTTATGTTTGAAGCCTGAAATGTGGCAAAAGGTCGCAAAGTTCAAGGGGGCCGAATACTTTCGCAAGGCACTGTATATTTAGTAAGCCAATGCTTCATTAGGAGGCAATCAGGTCAGACAGCTGTAAACCCGGTGGAATGAGTCATTCTGATACATCAACATAGCTGGTCTGTAGGCCACTGGTGGTAATGGTTGGTGTGCAGTGTATAAGGGATCCCAAGGTCTACACCTCAGCTTTCTTATTAGTCATGAGGCATCAAAACCAAAGGAACTGAATAACATTAAGAAATGCTATATATGGAAGGAAAGTAGTGTGGAAACCTTCCAAAAAACAATTAGGCAACAACAAATTCAATCTCTTTTAGACAACTTCCTGGACAAAACATTTCACTGAAGGTGTAAACTTGGCAGTAGAAAGCCTAAACAGTATATTTGACCTTTCAGCTTCCCTATGAAATCTCACAATTTCAAGCAGACAACCTAAGAAAATGAACAACAATTACAAATGGTTTGATGAAGAATGCAAAACCCTAAGAAAGAAATTGAGGAACCTATCTAACCAAAAACATAGAAACCAAGAAAACCTGAGTCTATGCCTTCACTATGGTGAATCACTAAAACAATACAGAAATACACTACGGAAAAAGAAGGAACAGCACACCAGAAATCAGCTCAATGTAATTGAAGAATCCATAGACTCTAACCACTTTGGGGTCACATAGAAATGTCCTTGTTTTTTAAAGAAAATCACTTTTTTTGTCCATTAAAATAGCATCAAATTGATCAGAAATACAGTCTAGACATTGTTAATGTTGTAAATGACTATTGTAGCTGGAAATAGCAATTTTTTTATGGAATGTCTACATAGGTGTAGAGGCACATTATCAGCAACCATCACTCCTGTGTTCCAATGGCACGTTGTGTT
This sequence comes from Oncorhynchus clarkii lewisi, assembly GCF_045791955.1. NCBI lineage: Eukaryota > Metazoa > Chordata > Actinopteri > Salmoniformes > Salmonidae > Oncorhynchus > Oncorhynchus clarkii. The sequence goes on along the minus strand of NC_092152.1, from coordinate 82,295,278 downwards.
AGCTAATCCAAGTTTATCATTTTAAAAGACTTATTGATCATTAGAAAACCTTTTTGCAATTATGTTAGCACAACTGAAAACTGTTGTTCTGATTAAATAAGCAATAAAACTGGCCTTTAGACTAGTTGAGTATCTGGATTATCAGCATTTGTGGGTTCGATTACAGGTTCAAAATGGCCCGAAGCAAATAACTTTCTTCTGAAACTTGTCAGTCTATTCTTGTTCTGAGAAATTAAGGCTATTTCATTGCCAAGAACCTGAAGATCTCGTACAACGCTATGTACTCCTCCCTACACAGAACAGTGCAAACTGACTCTAACCAGAATAGAAAGAGGAGTGGGAGGCCCCGGTGCACAACTGAGCAAGAGGACAAGTACATTGGTGTGTCTAGTTTGAGAAACAGATGCCTCACAAGTCCTCAACTGGCAGCTTCAATAAATAGTACCCACAAAACAGAGTTCCTCTGTCCAGTCTCAACGTCAACAGTGAAGAGGCGACTCTGGGATGCTGCCCTTCTAGGCAGAGTTCCTCTGTCCAGTGTCTGTGTTATTTTGCTCATCTTAATCTTTTATTTTTATTGGCCAGTCTGAGATATGGTTTTTCTTTGCAACTCTGCCTAGAAGGCCAGCATCCCAGAGTCGCCTCTTCACTGTTGACGTTGAGACTGGTGTTTTGTAGGTACTATTTAATGAATCTGCCATCACAGCAGCAATATTTGTGGCCTGTTGCCACAAGAAAGTTAAACAGTGAAGAACAAACACCATTGTAAAGGCAACCCATAGTTATGTTTATTTATTTTCCCTTTTGTACTTTAACTATTTGCACATCGTTACAACACTGTATATAAACATAATATGACATTTGAAATGTATGTTTTCCTTTGGAACTTTTGTAAGTCTAATATTTACTGTACATTTTTTATTGTTGATTTCACTTTGGTTTATTATCCATTTCACAAATGTTTCCCATGCCAATAAAGCCCTTTGAATTGAATTGAGAGCAAGAGAGAGGCAGAGAGAGAGAGGCAGAGAGAGAGAGAGAGGGAGAGGCAGAGAGAGAGAGAGAGAGAGAGAGAGAGAGGTAGAGAGAGATGCAGAGAGAGAAAGAGAGGCAGAGAGAGAGAGAGGCAGAGAGAGAGAGACAGAGAGAGAGAGAGGCAGAGAGAGAGAGAGAGGCAGAGAGAGAGAGAGAGGCAGAGAGAGAGACAGAGAGAGAGAGGCAGAGAGAGAGGCAGAGAGAGAGAGAGGCAGACAGAGAGAGAGGCAGACAGAGAGAGAGAGGCAGACAGAGAGAGAGAGGCAGAGAGAGAGACAGAGATAGAGAGGCAGAGAGAGAGAGAGAGCAAGAGAGAGAGCGTTTGTGCTTGTGTCCACGGTAGATGGAAGAATATGCAGTAGTGCTTCAGTGCTGTAACTAGCCCACTTTAGTTGGCCCATTTTCACCCTGTAAGGTGTGTGCATGCGTGCTCATAATATGTGTGGGTATGCATGTGTGTGCTGGTGTGCAGTTTTTGCATGTGTGCGTATATGTCTGGAGCGCTTTTGTGCGTGTGTGTGTGTGTGTGTGTGTGTGTGTGTGTGTGTGTGTGTGTGTATTTCAGAACAGCACCATCTGGGTTTGATAGCCTTTCTCTTGTCCATGATTTAATGTATGTTGTCGTGTCTGGATTCAAATGAGGCTATCTGGACAGTCTCCAGTAGTAGACAGAAAGCAGGTGTGTGTGTGTGTGTGTGTGTGTGTGCGTGTGCACGTGTGTGTGAGCAAACAGATACATTAAGATATAACACACACTTGAGTGATGATGTCATCCTGTATGGCTGGCTGGATGACTGATTGGGTTTTAAACTCGCTCTGACACTCCTTTGTTGCTGTGATATAATCACAGAGTAAACCGCTTTTTAAACATTTCTGCATGCCAGTAATATCACATTCCAGAATGGAAAAATGGATTGGGCATATAGTGTCGATCCTAAATTGGTGCGAATGCATTTTGTTCTGTTGATAACTCTCCTACTGTAATGCTTGTGATAATCTTAAAGTACCTTAAAGTAACTGATCCAAGATGGCGTAGCAGTAGGACGTGTTGTCGTTGTCGTGTCCCTTGTATATATCGTTTGTTTTCGTTTCGTTTTCGTTTTTTTTCTTCACATATCTTTAAAACTTTTTGCTGAACCTCAACTTCTTCTAAATACTCTCCTGCAACCCGCCTCACCCAACGTAGCTTTTTTCCTAAAGTATTTATATTTACTTCGGATCTGGAACCCCTCAACTGAAGCTAGCCAACTAGCTAACTAACTACCAGCTTCAGCAAAACATTGCTAGCGGTCTTCAGCTAACCGGTCATCAGCTAACCTTTAGCTCGGAAAGCTCTCGCCAGTTCGAACAACGCGACTCTAACCAGAGCATAACGGACCTATCTATTATTTTATTTTTATTTTTCACCCCCGGATTCCCATCGCAAACGGAACATTTTGAGCTCCTGGGCTACAATATCCAGACCCACGACCGGTCCATTGATGTCACCGCATGAAGAGGAATAAACAGACTCCCCCCATCGCGACGTCCCCAAAGGCTAACTCTCTAGCCCTTGCTATCTCCTTGCTTGCAAATTCGGCCTGCTAACTGCTAGCTTGTTTAGCCCGGTCCGCTAACTGCTACCGTGTTTAGCACCGTCTACTAACTGTTAGCTTGTTAGCACAGGCCTGCTAACCATCTGAATCGCCGCGTCCCAAACACTCACTGAACCCATATTTACTTTCTATCCCTTTTCGATTTTTAATTTGTTTATACCTTCCGGTAACCTGCCTCACCCAATGTGATACGGAACCGCTATTATCTTTACATTTTTAGAACACACTCAAGAACCTTCAGAAGCTAACCAGCTAACTGGCTACAAGCTATTTAGTCATTGTAAGTTTTCTAACCTGGATAACACTCGCCAGTCCAGCTTCCCTGCCCCATCCACCGCTGCCCCTTGGACACTGATCACTTGGCTACATAGCTGATGCATGCTGGACTGTCCATTAATTCACGGTAATCCATTCTGCTTGTTTATGTTTTATCTGTCGGCCCCAGCCGCACTTAGGCTCTGTGTGTAGTTAATCCGACCCTCTCTGCCTAATCAATCGCCATTCTACCTGCTGTTGTTGTGCTAGCTGATTAGCTGTTGTTGTCTCACCTACTGTTTTAGCTAGCTCTCCCAATTCAACACCTGTGATTACTGTATGCCTTGCTGTATGTCTCTCCCAAATGTCAATATGCCTTGTATACTGTTGTGCAGGTTAGTTATCATTGTTTTAGTTTACAATGGAGCCCCTAGTTCCACTCTTTATACCCCTGATACCTCCTTTGTCCCACCCCCCACACATGCGGTGACCTCACCCATTACAACCAGCATGTCCAGAGATACAACCTCTCTCATCATCACCCAGTGCCTGGGCTTACCTCCGCTGTACCCGCACCCCACCATACCCCTGTTTGCGCATTATGCCCTGAATATATTCTACCATGCCCAGAAACCTGCTCCTCTTATTCTCTGTCCCCAACGCCCTAGGCGACCAGTTTTGATAGCCTTCAGCCGCACCCTCATACTACTCCTTCTCTGTTCCGCGGGTGATGTGGAGGTAAACCCAGGCCCTGCATGTCCCCAGGCACCCTCATTTGTTGACTTCTGTGATCGAAAAAGCCTTGGTTTCATGCATGTCAACATCAGAAGCCTCCTCCCTAAGTGTGTCTTACTCACTGCTCTAGCACACTCTGCTAACCCTGATGTCCTTGCCGTGTCTGAATCCTGGCTCAGGAAGGCCACCAAAAATTCTGAGATTTCCATACCCAACTATAACATCTTCCGTCAAGATAGAACTGCCAAAGGGGGAGGAGTTGCAGTCTACTGCAGAGATAGCCTGCAAAGTAATGTCATACTCTCCAGGTCCATACCCAAACAGTTCGAACTACTAATTTTGAAAATTACTCTCTCCAGAAATAAGTCTCTCACTGTTGCCGCCTGCTACCGACCCCCCTCAGCTCCCAGCTGTGCCCTGGACACCATTTGTGAATTGATCGCCCCCCATCTAGCTTCAGAGTTTGTTCTGTTAGGTGACCTAAACTGGGATATGCTTAACACCCCGGCAGTCCTACAATCTAAGCTAGATGCCCTCAATCTCACTCAAATCATCAAGGAACCCACCAGGTACAACCCTAACTCTGTAAACAAGGGCACCCTCATTGACGTCATCCTGACCAACTGGCCCTCCAAATACACCTCCGCTGTCTACAACCAGGATCTCAGCGATCACTGCCTCATTGCCTGTATCCGCTACGGAGCCGCATTCAAACGACCACCCCTCATCACTGTCAAACGCTCCCTAAAACACTTCTGTGAGCAGGCCTTTCTAATCGACCTGGCCCGGGTATCCTGGAAGGACATTGACCTCATCCCGTCAGTTGAGGATGCCTGGTCTTTCTTTAAGAGTAACTTCCTCACCATTTTAGATAAGCATGCTCCGTTCAAAAAATGCAGAACTAAGAACAGATATAGCCCCTGGTTCACTCCAGACCTGACTGCCCTCGACCAGCACAAAAACATCCTGTGGCGGACTGCGCTAACATCGAATAGTCCCCGCGATATGCAACTGTTCAGGGAAGTCAGGAACCAATACACACAGTCAGTCAGGAAAGCTAAAGCCAACTTCTTCAGGCAGAAGTGTGCATCCTGTAGCTCCAACTCCAAAAAGTTCTGGGACACTGTGAAGTCCATGGAGAACAAGAGCACCTCCTCCCAGCTGCCCACTGCACTGAGACTAGGTAACATGGTCACCACCGATAAATCCATGATTATCGAAAACTTCAACAAGCATTTCTCAACGGCTGGCCATGCCTTCCGCCTGGCTACTCCAACCTCGGACAACAGCCCCCCCCCCCCCCGCAGCTACTCGCCCAAGCCTCTCCAGGTTCTCCTTTACCCAAATCCAGATAGCAGATGTCCTGAAAGAGCTGCAAAACCTGGACCCGTACAAATCAGCTGGGCTGGACAATCTGGACCCTCTATTCCTGAAACTATCCGCCGCCATTGTCGCAACCCCTATTACCAGCCTGTTCAACCTCTCTTTCATATCGTCTGAGATCCCCAAGGATTGGAAAGCTGCCGCAGTCATCCCCCTCTTCAAAGGGGGCGACACCCTGGACCCAAACTGTTACAGACCTATATCCATCCTGCCCTGCCTATCTAAGGTCTTCGAAAGCCAAGTCAACAAACAGGTCACTGACCATCTTGAATCCCACCGTACCTTCTCCGCTGTGCAATCTGGTTTCCGAGCCGGTCACGGGTGTACCTCAGCCACGCTCAAGGTACTAAACGATATCATAACCGCCATCGATAAAAGACAGTACTGTGCAGCCGTCTTCATAGACCTTGCCAAGGCTTTCGACTCTGTCAATCACCGTATTCTTATCGGCAGACTCAGTAGCCTCGGTTTTTCGGATGACTGCCTTGCCTGGTTTACCAATTACTTTGCAGACAGAGTTCAGTGTGTCAAATCGGAGGGCATGCTGTCCGGTCCTCTGGCAGTCTCTATGGGGGTGCCACAGGGTTCAATTCTCGGGCCGACTCTTTTCTCTGTATATATCAATGATGTTTCTCATGCTGCGGGCGATTCCCTGATCCACCTCTACGCAGACGACACCATTCTATATACTTCCGGCCCGTCCTTGGACACTGTGCTATCTAACCTCCAAACGAGCTTCAATGCCATACAGCACTCCTTCCGTGGCCTCCAACTGCTCTTAAACGCTAGTAAAACCAAATGCATGCTTTTCAACCGTTCGCTGCCTGCACCCGCACGCCTGACCAGCATCACCACCCTCGATGGTTCCGACCTTGAATATGTGGACATCTATAAGTACCTAGGTGTCTGGCTAGACTCTAAACTCTCCTTCCAGACCCATGTCAAACATCTCCAATCGAAAATCAAATCAAGAGTCGGCTTTCTATTCCGCAACAAAGCCTCCTTCACTCACGCCGCCAAACTTACCCTAGTAAAACTGACTATCCTACCGATCCTCGACTTCGGCGACGTCATCTACAAAATTGCTTCCAACACTCTACTCAGCAAACTGGATGCAGTTTATCACAGTGCCATCCGTTTTGTCACTAAAGCACCTTATACCACCCACCACTGCGACTTGTATGCTCTAGTCGGCTGGCCCTCGCTACATATTCGTCGCCAGACCCACTGGCTCCAGGTCATCTACAAGTCCATGCTAGGTAAAGCTCCGCCTTATCTCAGTTCACTGGTTACGATGGCAACACCCATCCGTAGCACGCGCTCCAGCAGGTGTATCTCACTGATCATCCCTAAAGCCAACACCTCATTTGGCCGCCTTTCGTTCCAGTTCTCTGCTGCCTGTGACTGGAACGAATTGCAAAAATCGCTGAAGTTGGAGACTTTTATCTCCCTCACCAACTTCAAACATCTGCTATCTGAGCAGCTAACCGATCGCTGCAGCTGTACATAGTCTATTGGTAAATAGCCCACCCATTTTCACCTACCTCATCCCCATACTGTTTTTATTTATTTATTTTTATTTTTCTGCTCTTTTGCACACCAATATCTCTACCTGTACATAACCATCTGATCATTTATCACTCCAGTGTTAATCTGCATAATTGTAATTATTTGCCTACCTTCTCATGCCTTTTGCACACAATGTATATATAGACTCCCCTTTTTTCTACTGTGTTACTGACTTGTTAATTGTTTACTCCATGTGTAACTCTGTGATGTCTGTTCACACTGCTATGCCTTATCTTGGCCAGGTCGCAGTTGCAAATGAGAACTTGTTCTCAACTAGCCTACCTGGTTAAATAAAGGTGAAATAAAAAATTTAAAAAAAGTACTAGGTAGTACATATAGAGTCGGTTTCTTGAATATAGATGAACCGTAATCCTGGACTAAAAAGCATTCTCCAAGGAGAATCTCCATTCAAAGTGCATTTTATTCTAGGATTAGGCTTAGTCTGAGTCCAGGAAACCTGGCCAAATTACATAGAGTAGTCTAAACACACTGCTTATTTAGGATACATTTTTCATCATGCAATATTCAGTAATACTGTATATATATAGTACATCATGATATAAACAGGTTTATTCTGTATATTTTAGCAAATGTATTTATTTTCCAGCATTTACTCTCTTGTCCATCATTGGGAATAAATTATATGAAGTATTCGTTGCTCGTTCTGATTTTGGTGTCTGTGTAGCAGATTTGGTGAGCTAGTTAGCTTTGAACACTAGCATCCATCGTGCTATGACATCACTGTGACTTCACTCCCCATGACAGCTGCAGTCAACTGTTGGTCATGGAGTGGCAGGCTTGACTCTTGGGTTCAGTCCCAAATTGACCCCTAAACCCTACACTTGGAGATCTCTGAGAGGATTTGACATGTGTAAGTAGTATAGAAGTAGCTGCGTCTTGTCCTCTGATAGGCTAGGTGGAAATTTCACCATATTACTTATACTAATCAAATCCTCTCAGATCTCCACAAGTGAATGGGGTTTTAGGGGTCGATTTGGGATCGGGCCTTGTTCTGTCGGCTAGTACAGTTGACTTGAGTAGTAAAGTGTTATCATGCAGAGGGCCTCGGGTTCGTGTCCCGGGTCAGGAGGACAGGTACAGAGCGCCAGCACCTCTTTTAGAGAAAAATGTTGACCACACTTTTAATAATAGTTATAGCAAAAGCATTTATTTGTTGAAAGATGTATTTTCAGACAGGGATAGTGTGAAATGAGAAGCAGAGCGAGGGAGATGGACCAGAATTTGTACCCATGCTGGAATTGTATATGTGCTGCAGGCGGCGTTGCTCACTAGACCAGGATTCATACCCATGCTGGAGTTGTATATGTGCTGCAGGCGGTGTTACCCACTAGAACATGATTCATACCCATGCTGGAGTTGTATATGTGCTGCAGGCAGTGTTACCCACTAGACCAGGATTCATACCCATGCTGGAGTTGTATATGTGCTGCAGGCGGCGTTGCCCACTAGACCAGGATTCATACCCATGCTGGAGTTGTATATGTGCTGCAGGCAGTGTTACCCACTAGACCAGGATTCATACCCATGCTGGAGTTGTATATGTGCTGCAGGCAGTGTTACCCACTAGACCAGGATTCATACCCATGCTGGAGTTGTATATGTGCTGCAGGCAGTGTTACCCACTAGACCAGAATTCATACCCATGCTGGAGTTGTATATGTGCTGCAGGCGGTGTTACCCACTAGAACATGATTCATACCCATGCTGGAGTTGTATATGTGCTGCAGGCAGTGTTACCCACTAGACCAGGATTCATACCCATGCTGGAGTTGTATATGTGCTGCAGGCAGTGTTACCCACTAGACCAGGATTCATACCCATGCTGGAGTTGTATATGTGCTGCAGGCAGTGTTACCCACTAGACCAGGATTCATACCCATGCTGGAGTTGTATATGTGCTGCAGGCGGTGTTACCCACTAGACCAGGATTCATACCCATGCTGGAGTTGTATATGTGCTGCAGGCGGTGTTACCCACTAGACCAGAATTCATACACATGCTGGAGTTGTATATGTGCTGCAGGCGGTGTTACCCACTAGACCAGGATTCATACCCATGCTGGAGTTGTATATGTGCTGCAGGCGGCGTTGCCCACTAGACCAGGATTCATACCCATGCTGGAGTTGTATATGTGCTGCAGGCGGTGTTACCCACTAGACCAGAATTCATACACATGCTGGAGTTGTATATGTGCTGCAGGCGGTGTTACCCACTAGACCAGGATTCATACCCATGCTGGAGTTGTATATGTGCTGCAGGCAGTGTTACCCACTAGACCAGGATTCATACCCATGCTGGAGTTGTATATGTGCTGCAGGCGGTGTTACCCACTAGAACATGATTCATACCCATGCTGGAGTTGTATATGTGCTGCAGGCAGTGTTACCCACTAGACCAGGATTCATACCCATGTTGGAGTTGTATATGTGCTGCAGGCGGTGTTACCCACTAGACCAGGATTCATACCCATGCTGGAGTTGTATATGTGCTGCAGGCGTTGTTACCCACTAGAACATGATTCATACCCATGCTGTGGTTATATACTGTATGTGCTGCAGGCGGCGTTACCCACTAGACCAGCCTCAAGCAATTAGCACAAGCATTTCTATTACATAAAGAATTTCTGTTTACATAATATGTATTACATGACATAACGGTCCTTAAGTATGCATAACAAGTGTACTGTTGATGTAAGAGGTTTTGTGTTGAACATACAATCCCAGGGCTTCTAACACTCCAGCACATACTCCTAAATGATACTATCCCAGGACTGCTAACACTCCAGCACATACTCCTAAATGATACTATCCCAGGGCTGCTAACACTCCAGCACATACTCCTAAATGATACTATCCCAGGACTGCTAACACTCCAGCACATACTCCTAAATGATACTATCCCAGGACTGCTAACACTCCAGCACATACTCCTAAATGATACTATCCCAGGCCTGCTAACACTCCAGCACATACTCCTAAATGATACTACCCCAGGACTGCTAACACTCCAGCACATACTCCTAAATGATACTATCCCAGGGCTGCTAACACTCTACCACATACTCCTAAATGATACTATCCCAGGGCTGCTAACACTCTACCACATACTCCTAAATGATACTATCCCAGGCCTGCTAACACTCTACCACATACTCCTAAATGATACTATCCCAGGCCTGCTAACACTCTACCACATACTCCTAAATGATACAATCCCAGGACTGCTAACACTCCAGCACATACTCCTAAATGATACTATCCCAGGGCTGCTAACACTCTACCACATACTCCTAAATGATACTATCCCAGGAATGCTAACACTCCAGCACATACTCCTAAATGATACTATCCCGGGCCTGCTAACACTCTACCACATACTCCTAAATGATACTATCCCGGGCCTGCTAACACTCTACCACATACTCCTAAATGATACTATCCCGGGCCTGCTAACACTCTACCACATACTCCTAAATGATACAATCCCAGGGCTGCTAACACTCCAGCACATACTCCTAAATGATACTATCCCGGGCCTGCTAACACTCTACCACATACTCCTAAATGATACAATCCCAGGGCTGCTAACACTCCAGCACATACTCCTAAATGATACTATCCCAGGGCTGCTAACACTCCAGCACATACTCCTAAATGATACAATCCCAGGACTGCTAACACTCTACCACATACTCCTAAATTATACTATCCCAGGCCTGCTAACACTCCAGCACATACTCCTAAATGATACTACCCCAGGACTGCTAACACTCCAGCACATACTCCTAAATGATACTATCCCAGGGCTGCTAACACTCTAGCACATACTCCTAAATGATACAATCCCAGGGCTGCTAACACTCCAGCACATACTACTAAATGATACTATCCCAGGGCTGCTAACACTCCAGCACATACTCCTAAATGATACTATCCCAGGGCTGCTAACACTCTACCACATACTCCTAAATGATACAATCCCAGGGCTGCTAACACTCTACCACATACTCCTAAATGATACTATCCCAGGCCTGCTAACACTCTACCACATACTCCTAAATTATACAATCCCAGGGCTGCTAACACTCCAGCACATACTCCTAAATGATACTATCCGAGGCCTGCTAACACTCCAGCACATACTCCAAAATGATACTACCCCAGGACTGCTAACACTCCAGCACATACTCCTAAATGATACTATCCCAGGGCTGCTAACACTCTAGCACATACTCCTAAATGATACAATCCCAGGGCTGCTAACACTCCAGCACATACTACTAAATGATACTATCCCAGGGCTGCTAACACTCCAGCACATACTCCTAAATGATACTATCCCAGGGCTGCTAACACTCTACCACATACTCCTAAATGATACAATCCCAGGGCTGCTAACACTCTACCACATACTCCTAAATGATACGATCCCAGGGCTGCTAACACTCTACCACATACTCCTAAATGATACTATCCCGGGACTACTAACACTGTGCAGTCAAGAATGGAACAACAGCACAGTGAGCAAAGCAATATGTTTGGCCCGTTTCAGTAAGTCCAATGCATTTCCAGTCATTTTTCATGACCGAAGAAGTCTTTCTAGCTAACAACAATTGTTTTGTGTTTCTGTGCCTTTGTGTGTGTGTGTGTGTGTGTGTGTGTGTGTGTGTGTGTGTGTGTGTGTGTGTGTGTGTGTGTGTGTGTGTGTGTGTGTGTGTGTGTGTGTGTGTGTGTGTGTGTGTGTGTGTGTGTGTGTTGCGTGTGCGTACTCCTCTGTGAGTGTGTTATGTGTATACATGTGCGTGCGTGTGTATACATGTGTGTGCGTGTGTACGTACACATGCTAGTGTGTGTGTGTTTGCATTTGTGCATGCATGGGTGTGTTTTGCATGGTCATGCGTGTATAATGACAGGCAACTGCATTTGAGAATGGTTGGCTAAAATACTGCTTCAGAGAGGCTGTGATAAATTGGGTCAGTATTACAAATGTCCCAGGTATGAGAAAGAGAGAGAGATAAAGAGCGAGAGAGAAAGAGCGAGGGAGAGAGAAACATCTGGTTGGAAGAAAGAAATAAAGGACAGGAGGGAGGGAAATAAATCTGTGTTTATGGCATGAGTCTTTTACAAGTGAGAATGGTCTCCACATTCTGCTCTAATTACTATATTGATCCAGATCCAGTCACGTCAGACCAGTGATTACTGTATTATCTCAGATCCAGTCAGTCAGACCAGTGATTACTGTATTAACTCAGATCCAGTCAGTCAGACCAGTGATTACTGTATTAACTCAGATCCAGTCAGTCAGACCAGTGATTACTGTATTAACTCAGATCCAGTCACGTCAGACCAGTGATTACTGTATTAACTCAGATCCAGTCAGTCAGACCAGTGATTACTGTATTAACTCAGATCCAGTCAGTCCAGTGATTACTGTATTAACTCAGATCCAGTCAGGTCAGACCAGTGATTACTGTATTAACTCAGATCCAGTCACGTCAGACCAGTGATTATTGTATTAACTCAGATCCAGTCAAGTCAGACCAGTGATTACTGTATTAACTCAGATCCAGTCAGACCAGTGATTACTGTATTATCTCAGATCCAGTCAGTCAGACCAGTGGTTACTGTATTAACTCAGATCCAGTCACGTCAGACCAGTGATTGCTGTATTAACTCAGATCCAGTCAGTCAGGCCAGTGATTACTGTATTAACAGATCCAGTCAGGTCAGACCAGTTATTACTGTATTAACTCAGATCCAGTCACGTCAGACCAGTGATTACTGTATTAACTCAGATCCAGTCAGTCAGACCAGTGATTACTGTATTAACTCAGATCCAGTCAGTCAGACCAGTGGTTACTGTATTAACTCAGATCCAGTCACGTCAGACCAGTGATTACTGTATTAACTCAGATCCAGTCAGTCAGACCAGTGATTACTGTATTAACTCAGATCCAGTCAGGTCAGACCAGTTATTACTGTATTAACTCAGATCCAGTCACGTCAGACCAGTGATTACTGTATTAACTCAGATCCAGTCAGGTCAGACCAGTTATTACTGTATTAACTCAGATCCAGTCAGTCAGATCAGTGATTACTGTATTAACTCAGATCCAGTCACGTCAGACAAGTGATTACTGTATTAACTCAGATCCAGTCAGACCAGTGATTACTGTATTAACTCAGATCCAGTCAGGTCAGACCAGTGATTACTGTATTAACTCAGATCCAGTCACGTCAGACCAGTGATTACTGTATTAACTCAGATCCAGTCACGTCAGACCAGTGATTACTGTATTAACTCAGATCCAGTCACGTCAGACCAGTGATTACTGTATTAACTCAGATCCAGTCACGTCAGACCAGTGATTACTGTATTAACTCAGATCCAGTCAGTCAGACCAGTGATTACTGTATTAACTCAGATCCAGTCATTCAGACCAGTGATTACTGTATTAACTCAGATCCAGTCATTCAGACCAGTGATTACTGTATTAACTCAGATCCAGTCAGTCAGACCAGTGATTACTGTATTAACTCAGATCCAGTCACGTCAGACCAGTGATTACTGTATTAACTCAGATCCAGTCAGTCAGACCAGTGATTACTGTATTAAATCATATCCAGTCAGACCAGTGATTACTGTATTATCTCAGATCCAGTCACGTCAGACCAGTGATTACTGTATTAACTCAGATCCAGTCAGTCAGACCAGTGATTACTGTATTAACTCAGATCCAGTCAGTCATACCAGTGATTACTGTATTAACTCAGATCCAGTCAGACCAGTGATTACTGTATTAACTCAGATCCAGTCAGGTCAGACCAGTGATTACTGTATTAACTCAGATCCAGTCACGTCAGACCAGTGATTGCTGTATTAACTCAGATCCAGTCACATCAGACCATTGATTACTGTATTAACTCAGATCCAGTCAGTCAGACCAGTGATTACTGTATTAACTCAGATCCAGTCAGTCAGACCAGTGGTTACTGTATTAACTCAGATCCAGTCACGTCAGACCAGTGATTACTGTATTAACTCAGATCCAGTCAGTCAGACCAGTGATTACTGTATTAACTCAGATCCAGTCAGGTCAGACCAGTTATTACTGTATTAACTCAGATCCAGTCACGTCAGACCAGTGATTACTGTATTAACTCAGATCCAGTCACGTCAGACCAGTGATTACTGTATTAACTCAGATCCAGTCAGGTCAGACCAGTTATTACTGTATTAACTCAGATCCAGTCAGTCAGACCAGTGATTACTGTATTAACTCAGATCCAGTCACGTCAGACAAGTGATTACTGTATTAACTCAGATCACGTCAGACCAGTGATTACTGTATTAACTCAGATCCAGTCAGGTCAGACCAGTGATTACTGTATTAACTCAGATCCAGTCACGTCAGACCAGTGATTACTGTATTAACTCAGATCCAGTCAGTCAGACCAGTGATTACTGTATTAACTCAGATCCAGTCATTCAGACCAGTGATTACTGTATTAACTCAGATCCAGTCAGTCAGACCAGTGATTACTGTATTAACTCAGATCCAGTCACGTCAGACCAGTGATTACTGTATTAACTCAGATCCAGTCAGTCAGACCAGTGATTACTGTATTAAATCATATCCAGTCAGACCAGTGATTACTGTATTATCTCAGATCCAGTCACGTCAGACCAGTGATTACTGTATTAACTCAGATCCAGTCAGTCAGACCAGTGATTACTGTATTAACTCAGATCCAGTCAGTCATACCAGTGATTACTGTATTAACTCAGATCCAGTCAGACCAGTGATTACTGTATTAACTCAGATCCAGTCAGGTCAGACCAGTGATTACTGTATTAACTCAGATCCAGTCACGTCAGACCAGTGATTGCTGTATTAACTCAGATCCAGTCACGTCAGACCAGTGATTACTGTATTAACTCAGATCCAGTCAGTCAGACCAGTGATTACTGTATTAACTCAGATCCAGTCAGTCAGACCAGTGGTTACTGTATTAACTCAGATCCAGTCACGTCAGACCAGTGATTACTGTATTAACTCAGATCCAGTCAGTCAGACCAGTGATTACTGTATTAACTCAGATCCAGTCAGGTCAGACCAGTTATTACTGTATTAACTCAGATCCAGTCACGTCAGACCAGTGATTACTGTATTAACTCAGATCCAGTCACGTCAGACCAGTGATTACTGTATTAACTCAGATCCAGTCAGGTCAGACCAGTTATTACTGTATTAACTCAGATCCAGTCAGTCAGACCAGTGATTACTGTATTAACTCAGATCCAGTCACGTCAGACAAGTGATTACTGTATTAACTCAGATCCAGTCAGACCAGTGATTACTGTATTAACTCAGATCCAGTCAGGTCAGACCAGTGATTACTGTATTAACTCAGATCCAGTCACGTCAGACCAGTGATTACTGTATTAACTCAGATCCAGTCACGTCAGACCAGTGATTACTGTATTAACTCAGATCCAGTCACGTCAGACCAGTGATTACTGTATTAACTCAGATCCAGTCACGTCAGACCAGTGATTACTGTATTAACTCAGATCCAGTCAGTCAGACCAGTGATTACTGTATTAACTCAGATCCAGTCATTCAGACCAGTGATTACTGTATTAACTCAGATCCAGTCAGTCAGACCAGTGATTACTGTATTAACTCAGATCCAGTCACGTCAGACCAGTGATTACTGTATTAACTCAGATCCAGTCAGTCAGACCAGTGATTACTGTATTAAATCATATCCAGTCAGACCAGTGATTACTGTATTATCTCAGATCCAGTCACGTCAGACCAGTGATTACTGTATTAACTCAGATCCAGTCAGTCAGACCAGTGATTACTGTATTAACTCAGATCCAGTCAGTCATACCAGTGATTACTGTATTAACTCAGATCCAGTCAGACCAGTGATTACTGTATTAACTCAGATCCAGTCAGGTCAGACCAGTGATTACTGTATTAACTCAGATCCAGTCAGTCAGACCAGTGATTACTGTATTAACTCAGATCCAGTCACGTCAGACCAGTGATTACTGTATTAACTCAGATCCAGTCACGTCAGACCAGTGATTACTGTATTAACTCAGATCCAGTCAGTCAGACCAGTGGTTACTGTATTAACTCAGATCCAGTCACGTCAGACCAGTGATTACTGTATTAACTAAGATCCAGTCAGACCAGTGATTACTGTATTAACTCAGATCCAGTCACGTCAGACCAGTGATTACTGTATTAACTCAGATCCAGTCACGTCAGACCAGTGATTACTGTATTAACTCAGATCCAGTCAGTCAGACCAGTGATTACTGTATTAACTCAGATCCAGTCAGACCAGTGATTACTGTATTAACTCAGATCCAGTCAGACCAGTGATTACTGTATTAACTCAGATCCAGTCAGACCAGTGATTACTGTATTAACTCAGATCCAGTCAGTCAGACCAGTGATTACTGTATTAACTCAGATCCAGTCACGTCAGACCAGTGATTACTGTATTAACTCAGATCCAGTCACGTCAGACCAGTGATTACTGTATTAACTCAGATCCAGTCACGTCAGACCAGTGATTACTGTATTAACTAAGATCCAGTCAGACCAGTGATTACTGTATTAACTCAGATCCAGTCACGTCAGACCAGTGATTACTGTATTAACTCAGATCCAGTCACGTCAGACCAGTGATTACTGTATTAACTCAGATCCAGTCAGGTCAGACCAGTGATTACTGTATTAACTCAGATCCAGTCAGACCAGTGATTACTGTATTAACTCAGATCCAGTCAGACCAGTGATTACTGTATTAACTCAGATCCAGTCAGACCAGTGATTACTGTATTAACTCAGATCCAGTCAGTCAGACCAGTGATTACTGTATTAACTCAGATCCAGTCAGACCAGTGATTACTGTATTAACTCAGATCCAGTCAGTCAGACCAGTGATTACTGTATTAACTCAGATCCAGTCACGTCAGACCAGTGATTACTGTATTAACTCAGATCCAGTCACGTCAGACCAGTGATTACTGTATTAACTCAGATCCAGTCACGTCAGACCAGTGATTACTGTATTAACTCAGATCCAGTCACGTCAGACCAGTGATTACTGTATTAACTCAGATCCAGTCACGTCAGACCAGTGGTTACTGTATTAACTCAGATCCAGTCAGTCCAGTGATTACTGTATTAACTCAGATCCAGTCAGTCAGACCAGTGATTACTGTATTAACTCAGATCCAGTCACGTCAGACCAGTGATTACTGTATTAACTCAGATCCATTCACGTCAGACCAGTGATTACTGTATTAACTCAGATCCAGTCAGTCCAGTGATTACTGTATTAACTCAGATCCAGTCAGGTCAGACCAGTGATTACTGTATTAACTCAAATCCAGTCAGACCA
>NC_092152.1:82108255-82273255 GCF_045791955.1 Oncorhynchus clarkii lewisi | reverse complement strand
GACAAAGATGAGGCCTAGAGCTGGACTAAAAAGAAAACTCATTGGATAATTTCAATTGAAAATGCTTTTTAGTCTCAGAAGTCGAAAAAGCGGTACATCTGTTCTATGTACACCAGCTTCAAACAGGTAAAAATACAATATTTTTGGTAATGGAAATATATATTTCACAGCGGTTTAGATGGTACAACGATTCTCTACACTATACCCACTTGAGAATTTTAGCAACCAGGAAATTGCGGAGGATTTCTGCATAGTACACCTTTAAAACCTTTGACCAATAAACACTTCGCTTTTTAATCTCCAAGACTTTATACAGTTCACTCCTGGGTCAACCAATTGTGCTATTTTTTTTATATTTAATATTTAAAAATATTAAAAAACGTACTGTGTACCTAATGTTGCTGCTACCGTCTCTTATCACCGAAAATAACTTCTGGACATCAGAACAGTGATTACTCACCGTGGACTGGAAGAAACCTTTTCCTTTAACGAGTCTGAGGAGAAGGATATCCTGCTTTCACTGGAACAGGCCCAGATCCACGCCTTTTGCGTGAAGAAAAGACGCCGGAAAAGGGGACGCGAGCGAGTAAACTCCCAATGCCTTCCATTCTTCTTGCTAACGTGCAGTTATTGGAGAATAAAATTGATGACCTACTATTAAGATTATCCTAACAACGGGACATTAAAAACTATAACATCTTATGTTTCACCGAGATGTGGTTGAATGAAGATACGGACAACATAGAGCTAGCGGGATTTTCCATGCACCGGCAGAACAGAGACACTACCTCTGGTAGGACGAGGGGTGGGGGTGTGTGTCTTTATTTCAATAAAAGCTGGTGCGCGATATCTAATATTAAAGAAGTCTCGAGGTATTGCTTGCCTTAGGTAGAGTACCACATTATTAGAGTACCACATTATTAGAGTACCACATTATTAGAGTACCACACCAAGAGAGTTCTAATCTGTATTATTCGTAGCCGTCTATTTACCACCACAAAACAAGCTGGCACTAAGACCGTTCTCAACCAACTCTATAAGGCCATAAGCAAAGAAAAAAATGCTCACCCAGAAGCGGCGCTCCTAGTGGCCGTGGACTTTAATGCAGGCAAATTAAATCTACCAAATTTACCAGCATGTCACATTTAATACATTTTTTAAAACATTTTACCTTTATTTAACTAGGCAAGTCAGTTAAGAACAAATTTTTATTTTCAATGACGGCCTAGGAACAATGGGTTAACTGCCTGTTCAGGGGCAGAATGACAGATTTGTACATTGGCAGCTCGGGGATTTGAACATTAAACCTTTTGGTTACTAGTCCAACACTCTAACCACTAGGCTACCCTGCCGCCCAACATGTGCAACCAGGGGGAAAAAAATCCTAGACCACCTTTACTCCACACAATTACATAGAAAAAGCTCTCCCTCACCCTCCATTTGGCAAATCTGAGCAATTTTCTATCCTCCTGATTCCTGCTTACAAGCAAAAACTAAAGCAGGAAGTACCAGTGACTTGCTCAATACGGAAGTGCTCAGAGGACGCAGATGCTATACTACAGGACTTTTTTGCTAGCACAGACTGGAATATGTTCCGGGATTCTTCCAATGGCATTGAGGAGTACACCACCTCAGTCATAGGCTTCATCAATAAGTGCATCTATGTCGTCGTTCCCACGGTGACTGTACGTAGACATCCCAACCAGAAGCCACGGATTACAGACAACATCCGCATCGAGCTAAAGGCTAGAGCTGCCGGACTAATCCGGACGCTTATAAGAAATCCCGCTATGCCCTCAGACGAACCATCAAACAAGCAAAGCGTCAATACAAGATTAAGATTGAATCCTACGACACCGGCTCTGACACTCATCGGATGTGGCAGGGCTTGAAAACTATTACGGACTACAAAGGGAACCCCAGACACGAGCTGCCCAGTGATGCGAGCCTACCAGACGAGCTAAATGCCTTTTATGCTCGCTTCGAGGCAAGCAACACTGAAGCATGCACAAGAGCACCAGCTGTTCTGGACCTTTAAACAGGTCAACATTAACAAAGCCAATGGGCCAGACGGATGACCAGGACATCACTAAGCTAAGGACTCTGGGACAAAACACCTCCCTCTGCAACTGGATCCTGGACTTCCTGACGGGCCGCACCCAGGTGATAAGAGTAGGCAACAATGCGTCTGCCACACTGATCCTTAGGGATAGGCGTCCCGTTAGCGGGACACCAGTCGACAACATCCGGTGAAATTGGAGGGCGCGCAATTCAAATAAATAATTGTAATTTTAAAAAACATTCATGAACATACAAGTATCTTATATAGTTTAAAAGCTTAGATTCGTGTTAATCTAACTGCGTTGTCCGATTTACAATAGGCTTTACAGCGAAAGCATACTATGCGATTGTTCGAGGACCGCGCCCCACATCAACATATTTTTCAACCAGCACAGGCTTCATAAATTACATCATTACAAATAGCGATTAAATAAATCACCTAGTTTTGATAATCTTCCTCTGTTTGCAATCCCAAGGGTCCCAGCTACAACATGAATGGTCGTTTTGTTAGATAAAATTCTTCTTTATATCCAAAAAAGTCTAATTGGCGCCATCGATTTCAGTGATCCAATCATTCAACATGCAGACAAAGGAGTCCAAAAAGCTACCTCTAAATTTTGTTCAAACAAGTCAAACTACGTTTCTATTAAATCCTAAGGTATCCTAAAATGTAAATAAACTATAATATTTCATACGGTAAGAAGTACGTTCAATAGAAAAGTAAAGAAATTAGAAAAAGCCACAGGAATTGGAATCTGGGAGCTGGAATTACATAGAAGCCATAGCTTTCCATTATAAGATCTCTGGTTGTTTTTTCTTTGGAATTTCGCCTCCCATATCAACTGTGTTATAGTCTCAGACATTTTAACATTTCTAGAAACTGCAAAGTGTTTTCTATCCAATGCTACCCATTTTTGCATATCCTGGCTTCTGGGCCTGAGTAACAGGCAGTTTACTTTGGAAACATCAATCAGGTGGAAATTCAGGAAAATAGACCCTAGCTCTAAGAAGATTTTATTAAGACTGGGGCCCCTCAGGGCTGTGTACTTAGTCCCCTCCTGTATTGCCTGTTCACCCACGACTGCGTGGCCAAACATGACTCCAACACCATCATTAAGTTTTCTGACGACACAACAGTGATCACCGACAATGATGAGACGGCCTATAGGGAGGTGTCAGAGAACTGGCAGTGTGGTGCCAGGACAACAACCTCTCCCTCAATATTAGCAAGACAAAGGAGCTGATCGTGGACTACAGGAAAAGGCGGGCTGAACAGGCCTCCGTTAACATCGACGGGGCTGTAGTGGAGAGAGTCGAGAGTTTCAAGTTCCTTGGTGTCCACATCACCAACAAACGATCATGGTCCAAACATACCAAGACAGCAGTGAAGAGGGCACGACAAAACCTTTTCCCCCTCAGGAGACTGAAAAGATTTGGCATGGGTCCCCAGATCCTCAAAAGGTTCTACAGCTGCACCATCGAGAGCATCCTGACCGGTTGCATCACTGCCTGGTATGGCAACTGCTCGGCATCTGACCGTACGATGCTACAGATGGTAGTGCGAACAGCCCAGTACATCACTGGGGCCAAGCTTCCTGCCACTCAGGGCCTATGTAATAGGCGGAGTCAGAGGAAAGCCCATATAATTGTCAGAGACTCCATAAGCATTTCACTGTAAGGTCTACACTTGTTGTGTTCAGTTTTGTGCCTACTGAACACAACCCTCATGTGTTTGCTTGCACTAAACCAGAGCCTACAAAGATCTGGAGAAAGACAAAATGATCATATTTGGGACTGGCCAATTGCACTGCACTCCAACCCAGTTTGCGGTTCTCCAGTGTGGTGCTTCTGGTAACGTTTCTCCTAGGAACAGATCTTGGATCCCCCAATTAACCTTAACCATTAGTGGGGAAAATGGTAAACTGTATCCAGCAGCAGCAAAGTAGCAGGACAGACCCAGACCAGCTGTGGTCATCTTGGTTTTAGTGTGGCTGATCTCTTATTGGTGTCGCAGAGGACATGGAGGAATATGGCTCTCAATATGTAATTGTATATAGTTTAATTAAAGCCAGGAACAACGGCTGTGCATTGGGAGTC
The DNA here is from genome assembly GCF_045791955.1 of Oncorhynchus clarkii lewisi. Lineage (NCBI taxonomy): Eukaryota > Metazoa > Chordata > Actinopteri > Salmoniformes > Salmonidae > Oncorhynchus > Oncorhynchus clarkii. Next base: position 82,269,097 of record NC_092152.1, on the reverse strand, counting down.
CAGTCATTCCACTCAATGGTTTTTGTTAGTTTCTGAGGCGCCACTGGGATTTCAGGCCGGGTTGTTGTTTTTCATTTGCAGAATGTAGGTCACGACTTTAGAGGAAACACACGCATGCACACACACACACACGCACGCACACAGATCCTTACTGTGGTATAGCTGTACACTAGATATTCTTTCCTGTTGAAGTTTCCCCGAGGCCCTGACCTTAGCCAATGAACAGGTGTGTTAGGATGGGCTCACGTTGTGTAGAGGAATGTATACGTGTTCAAAGGATGTTATACTGTCTGTTGCAATAGTGTATGTTGTGTGTCTAGTTATGTGTTGCAGAGATACAAAGGGAAAGGGGGATACCTAGTCAGTTGTACAAATTAAATTTGTCTTCCGCATTTAAAGGTGTGTATGTGTGTACACGTTGTACTATACTTGTGAGTATCAAAAGTCCTCACAAGAATACTAAACCAACAAAAAACTCAGAGAAGTGAGATCATTTTTTCCGGTCTTCACTTGTAAAAAGGCAATTTTTTGCCTTAGGGGTTAGGTTTAGTCTTAGTTTTAAGAGGGTTTCTGTTTGAGCTGGTGCCAAACGTTGGGCCTATTGCAACGTTCTGTTGTGTCTGTATATAGCAAGTCAGTCTGGAGAATATGGGAAAACGTTGGGCCTATTGCAACGTTCTGTTGTGTCTGTATATAGCAAGTCAGTCTGGAGAATATGGGAAAACGTTGGGCCTATTGCAACGTTCTGTTGTGTCTGTATATAGCAAGTCAGTCTGGAGAATATGGGAAAACATTGGGCCTATTGCAACGTTCTGTTGTGTCTGTATATAGCAAGTCAGTCTGGAGAATATGGGAAAACGTTGGGCCTATTGCAACGTTCTGTTGTGTCTGTATATAGCAAGTCAGTCTGGAGAATATGGGAAAACGTTGGGCCTATTGCAACGTTCTGTTGTGTCTGTATATAGCAAGTCAGTCTGGAGAATATGGGAAAACGTTGGGCCTATTGCAACTTTCTGTTGTGTCTGTATATAGCAAGTCAGTCTGGAGAATATGGGAAAACGTTGGGCCTATTGCAACGTTCTGTTGTGTCTGTATATAGCAAGTCAGTCTGGAGAATATGGGAAAACGTTGGGCCTATTGCAACTTTCTGTTGTGTCTGTATATAGCAAGTCAGTCTGGAGAATATGGGAAAACGTTGGGCCTATTGCAACTTTCTGTTGTGTCTGTATATAGCAAGTCAGTCTGGAGAATATGGGAAAACGTTGGGCCTATTGCAACGTTCTGTTGTGTCTGTATATAGCAAGTCAGTCTGGAGAATATGGGAAAACGTTGGGCCTATTGCAACGTTCTGTTGTGTCTGTATATAGCAAGTCAGTCTGGAGAATATGGGAAAACGTTGGGCCTATTGCAACGTTCTGTTGTGTCTGTATATAGCAAGTCAGTCTGGAGAATATGGGAAAACGTTGGGCCTATTGCAACGTTCTGTTGTGTCTGTATATAGCAAGTCAGTCTGGAGAATATGGGAAAACGTTGGGCCTATTGCAACGTTCTGTTGTGTCTGTATATAGCAAGTCAGTCTGGAGAATATGGGAAAACGTTGGGCCTATTGCAACGTTCTGTTGTGTCTGTATATAGCAAGTCAGTCTGGAGAATATGGGAAAACGTTGGGCCTATTGCAACTTTCTGTTGTGTCTGTATATAGCAAGTCAGTCTGGAGAATATGGGAAAACGTTGGGCCTATTGCAACGTTCTGTTGTGTTTGTATATAGCAAGTCAGTCTGGAGAATATGGGAAAACGTTGGGCCTATTGCAACTTTCTGTTGTGTCTGTATATAGCAAGTCAGTCTGGAGAATATGGGAAAACGTTGGGCCTATTGCAACGTTCTGTTGTGTCTGTATATAGCAAGTCAGTCTGGAGAATATGGGAAAACGTTGGGCCTATTGCAACGTTCTGTTGTGTCTGTATATAGCAAGTCAGTCTGGAGAATATGGGAAAACGTTGGGCCTATTGCAACGTTCTGTTGTGTCTGTATATAGCAAGTCAGTCTGGAGAATATGGGAAAACGTTGGGCCTATTGCAACGTTCTGTTGTGTCTGTATATAGCAAGTCAGTCTGGAGAATATGGGAAAACGTTGGGCCTATTGCAACGTTCTGTTGTGTCTGTATATAGCAAGTCAGTCTGGAGAATATGGGAAAACGTTGGGCCTATTGCAACGTTCTGTTGTGTCTGTATATAGCAAGTCAGTCTGGAGAATATGGGAAAACGTTGGGCCTATTGCAACGTTCTGTTGTGTCTGTATATAGCAAGTCAGTCTGGAGAATATGGGAAAACGTTGGGCCTATTGCAACGTTCTGTTGTGTCTGTATATAGCAAGTCAGTCTGGAGAATATGGGAAAACGTTGGGCCTATTGCAACGTTCTGTTGTGTCTGTATATAGCAAGTCAGTCTGGAGAATATGGGAAAACATTGGGCCTATTGCAACGTTCTGTTGTGTCTGTATATAGCAAGTCAGTCTGGAGAATATGGGAAAACATTGGGCCTATTGCAACGTTCTGTTGTGTCTGTATATAGCAAGTCAGTCTGGAGAATATGGGAAAACGTTGGGCCTATTGCAACGTTCTGTTGTGTCTGTATATAGCAAGTCAGTCTGGAGAATATGGGAAAACATTGGGCCTATTGCAACTTTCTGTTGTGTCTGTATATAGCAAGTCAGTCTGGAGAATATGGGAAAATGTTGGGCCTATTGCAACGTTCTGTTGTGTCTGTATATAGCAAGTCAGTCTGGAGAATATGGGAAAACATTGGGCCTATTGCAACTTTCTGTTGTGTCTGTATATAGCAAGTCAGTCTGGAGAATATGGGAAAACGTTGGGCCTATTGCAACGTTCTGTTGTGTCTGTATATAGCAAGTCAGTCTGGAGAATATGGGAAAACATTGGGAGGGTATTTGCCTGAGGGATCCATCAAATCAAATCAAATTCTATTGGTTGCATACACATATTTATGTAGCTTGTTTCGTATAGTATCCACAGAATGTGAGCTAAAGATGAAAACCTTTCCTACGAGTATTATTATATTATTTATTGACTAACTATGGCTTTCCAAATCGCCCAACACTGCTATTTGTAAGGTTCATTTTAAGAGCATGTTGTGATTTTTTAACCATTCCTGAACTTGTGACCAGAAACAAGCTACATGGGGGCAATACCAGAGTAAATTATCTATTAATTCTCTCTCTTCGCAGGCAAAATTTACAGAGCTGAGATTGTTGTATGCCCCCTATATATAGCATTCTGTTGGTGGCAAGAATTGTATATAAAAACTTAAATTTAAAACTCTAAGTGTTGAATCAAGTATAGTTTCTTGTACCAGTTCATAAACCATGTGTCATGGAATTGGTACATTGAAAATCTCTTCCCATTTATTTTACAACCTGTATGGCGCAGCTGTCAACATTTTTGTCCTCAAATGGAACTGGTACATTTTTCTATTTATGCAGTTCCTTTCAGCCAATTTGTATCTTTAATATATGGCAGGCAAACAAGTTCCCTTCCTTCTCCTTTTTCCACTTGCCTCCTCCATTTGTGTGGTAGTACTGCATCCATTTGGTTGTAAGTTTGGATTGAGCAGGTATTCCCATATATTTTCAATAGCTAAATATGTGACATAACTCCTCCATTTCTATTCATAATATCATGAATAAATATAATACAATTTAAAAGAAAATCTATAAAGAATGTTTTCTTATTAATCAGTATATTTGAGTTTAAACATAACATTTGTTGTAATATTTGTTCTATCTTGTCTTGAGGATAAAACTGAAATTGTAACCAGCTTTGTATGGCTTGTTTAAGAAAGGGCAATACTTTAAACAACATTTCATTTTAAATTTGTCAGAAATTAGAAGTTTCAATCTGTATACATGCAAAAAGGCCATTTTTGAACAAAGGCTGAGTCTTTCTTAATAATCTACTGGAGAACCATTTGGGGTTTAAGTATCATTTCTGTATTAGTGAAGCTTTTAGTGAGAGGTTTAAAGATTTAATATTTCATCCTCTTTGCCCCCAAACTCATAGTCATTATATAAATAGGCACATTTCATTTAGTCTGGCTTAGCATTCCAAATAAAATGACATATTTTTTGTTCATATGATTTAAAAAACGAGTCATCTGGAGTAGGCAGTGCCATTAGTAAGTAAGTTAAATGTGAAACGACCAAAGAGTTAATCAATGTAATTTTCCATAAATTGACAAGTATGTTTGTAGTGTGTTTGTTTCAGTTGTGTGGAGGTGTTGTTTGAGGCGTGTCAAGAAGGTGTAACTGGTTTCTCCTATATTAGGGTTAGGGTTAGGGGTTAGGATAAATACGATTTTAAATGTGAATCAATTGTAAGATATACCTGTGTGTGTGTGTGTGTGTGTGTGTGTGTGTGTGTGTGTGTGTGTGTGTGTGTGTGTGTGTGTGTGTGTGTGTGTGTGCCTGGGAGACATGAGCATATTCCAGTAGTGTATGAGTAAATAATGGTGTGTGTGTCTATATGATATATAATGGTGTGTGTGCGTGTGTGTGTGTGTGCAAGGTATATAATGGTGTGTGTATGGTATATAATGGTGTGTGTGTCTGTATGGTATGTAATGGTGTGTGTGTCTGTATGGTATGTAATGGTGTGTGTCTAAATGGTATATAATGGTGTGTGTGTGTCTATGTGGTATTTAAGAGTGTGTGTGTCTATATGGTATATAATGGTGTGTGTGTGTCTATGTGGTATTTAAGGGTGTGTGTGTCTATATGGTATATAATGGTGTGTTTCTCTATTATGTAATGGTGTGTGTTTCTCTATATGGTATGTAATGGTGTGTGTGTGATTTTCTCTCCAGCATGGGGATGAGCCACGATGACGACCATGCTACCTGTACAGGCCACTCCCACATCATGTCTGGCGAATGGGTGAAGGGCCGTAACCCCAGCGACCTGTCATGGTCCCCCTGCAGCCGTGACGACCTGGAGAAGTTCCTCAGGTGAGACCCACACACACACACACACACAAACACACACACTTACTCACACACACACACTCTCTAGGTTACTAAGTGGAGCATAGCAATATTATGAGAGTGGAAAATGTGCCTCAGTTCACTGGCCTAAAGGGTCCAGTTTTCCACTTTCAGATTGGACACATACACTGACACACACACACACTGACACACACACACACACACACACACACACACACACACGCATGCACACACTCACTGATACACACTCACACTCACTCACTCACACACCCACCCACACACAGTCTCACTCATACATACACACAATCATTGTACAATATATCCCTCCGCCCAACTCACACACTTCCTTGAATAAATGACCTCTAGTTTCCTTCCAGACATTATTTGATTGACTTTGACAAGGTCTTCGTAACCAGTCACTCACAGTGATTGAACTGACTGTGTTCCAGCCCTGACCGCTGTCGGCCAGTTTAATCAAGTTGAATGGCGTCTCCTACTCAATGCATTCATCACAACTCTACGAGATGGCATCGGCTTTCATCTATGGGCTGCTGTTGCCAAGAAGCTATTACCATAGCGATGGCTTGATTTATATTGCAAACAATGGATCTGATTGACTGTGACTGGAGCATGGACTAGAAATGTAGTTTATTGGCTGTCTGGCGCTCTGAAATCAGTCCCTTGACATTGGATCATTATTATATGTAACAGAAGTGTTAATGTTCACACTGTTAGTGCTGGGGTGGAACAAAAGCCTGTACATACTGCTGCCCTCCAGGACCAGAGTTCCCCAACCCCCTTTTCAGCAGACCTGTGTGGTGAAAGGTGAATGTTGAGGTTCAGTCAAAAGAACCTTTACCCATGCACACACTGCAGGCATCAATATAACATTTAAGGATTTCTCTTTTCCTATACCACAATGTTATCAAAACCACATATTCCCGAGTCAAGGCACAGACAGTCTCCTTGCTGGATCCATAGTGTATGTTCTTCTAGGGTTGTGTCCCAAATGGCAACCTATTCCCTATATAGTGCACTACTTTTGACAAGGACCCATAGGGTAAAGTTTTTTTGGTCTATGTTTTCTGGATTATGTATGGTAGTGTGGATGTGTTTAACTATTCTTGTGGAGACCAGAAGTCCCCACAAGTAGACATTTTACCAACTGGGGACATTTTGTTGGTCCCCACGAAGTAAAATGCTATTTATAGAAGGTTTAGTGTTAGGGTTAGAATTACGTTAAGGGTTAGGGTTAGGAGTTAGGGTTAGATTTAGGGTTAGGGTTAGGGATTAGGGTTAGATTTAGGGTTAGGGTTAGGAGCTAGGGTTAGATTTAGGGTTAGGGTTAGGAGCTAGGGTTAGAATTACGTTAAGGGTTAGGGTTAGGAGCTAGGGTTAGATTCAGGGTTAGGGTTAGGAGCTAGGGTTAGATTTAGGGTTAGGGTTAGGGGCTAGGGTTAGAATTACGTTTAGGGTTAGGAGCTAGGGTTAGATTTAGGGTTAGGGTTAGGAGCTAGGGTTAGATTTAGGGTTAGGGTTAGGAGCTAGGGTTAGATTTAGGGTTAGGGTTAGGAGCTAGGGTTAGATTTAGGGTTAGGGTTAGGGGCTAGGGTTAGAATTACGTTAAGGGTTAGGGTTAGGAGCTAGGGTTAGATTTAGGGTTAGGGTTAGAAGCTAGGGTTAGATTTAGGGTTAGGGTTAGGGGCTAGGGTTAGATTTAGGGTTAGGGTTAGGAGCTAGGGTTAGATTTAGGGTTAGGGGCTAGGGTTAGATTTAGGGTTAGGGTTAGGAGCTAGGGTTAGATTTAGGGTTAGGGTTAGTTTTAGGGTTAGGGTTAGGATCTATGGTTAGATTTAGGGTTAATATGCACTTGAATGCAATGGTTTGAATCAAACATCAATACCTCGACATGTATGAGCTAGAGGAAATACTTCAGTTCTTCAGTATTATACATCTCTAGATCGGCCTGTTGTTCCTGCTACAGTTCTATGGTAGAGGATAAATAAACACTTAAAAAGGAAGAACCTTTCAGGAACCCTTTTTGGTTGCAGGTAGAATCATTTTGGTTCCAGATAGAACCCCTTTGGGCTGCACGTAGAACCTTTTCTACAGAAGGTTAGATTTAGGGTTAGGGTTAGGAGCTAGGGTTAGATTTAGGGTTAGGGTTAGGAGCTAGGGTGAGATTTAGATTTAGGGTTAGGTGCTAAGGTTAGGTTTAGGGTTAAGGTTAGGGTTAAGGTTAGAGTAAGGGTTAGGCTTAGGGTTGGGGTTAGGGTTAAGGAAAATAGGATTTTGAATGGGACGGAATTGTGTGTCCCCACAAGGTTAGTTGTGTGTTTGCGTTTGTGTGTGTGTGCACGTGTGCGTGTTTGTGCGCGTGTGTGTGTACTCTACTGGATACATTCTCTGCTGTGTGTTCTCTATGTATCTCTAAGATAAAGGCTCTGTGTGTGTGTGTGTGTGTGTGTGTGTGTGTGTGTGTGTGTGTGTGTGTGTGTGTGTGTGTGTGTGTGTGTGTGTGTGACAGGTCCAAAGCCAGCAGCTGTCTGCTCCACACAGACCCCAGAAGCCGCTACAAGGTCCGCCTGCCACCCAAGCTGCCAGGCATGCACTACAGTGCAGACGAACAGTGTCAGATCCTCTTTGGAACCAACGCCACCTTCTGCAATGACATGGAGGTACACACACATGTGCGTATACACACACACACACACACACACACACACACACACACACACACACCACACACACAGATCTATTGACAGTAGCTGTGTAGTAGTTGTGTGTTTAGAGCTAGTGTAGTGTGGACTCATATCAAATCAGATTGTATTGGTGGCGAACACAGATCAGGGCCATGATGTAATGAAGGTGTGGTGCCGGTGGGTCATGATGAGCTGAGATGATAGGTTGTGAAAGATACTGTCAGTCCACTGTGATGTAATACTGTTCCTCCTCTGAGCTGTTCTCCTCTTTCCTGCTGTCTACCTAACTGATTTACCAACTCACACACTCCTCTTTGATCTCTCCTCCTCCTTCTCCTTCCCTCTCTATCCCGGGGCATCCTCCCGGTGCTTGCTTTTAAAGGTTGCTAGGGAAACCTGGCCAACATATCTGTCCAGAGTGACAGGTGCTGACAGTCCAGTTTGGTTTCACACACCAGGTTCATCATCACACACTGCAGTGTTTCCTCTACATTAAATACTTCACATTTCAGGTTTAGGTGGAACCCCCCCAACAAAATGATATGCCAAGCTGCCAAACACCAATACTGCAAGGTATTTCAGTTTAGGTTTGAACGCAGTCTGGTTACCCAAATGCTTGCTGTCCCTCTCCCAGTCCACCATTCAAAACAAGGCAGACTAAAACTGCAGAGCTTCTGACCACTGTTTCCACTACCGGCCCAGCCAGAGCCTGGTAAGAGGGTTTAATGGCAGCTTTCACACCCTGCCAAGACGCATGTCCCGTCGTCTAGACTTCCTGATCCTTCAGAGACCCAGAGGAGACATGCACGCATGTACACACACACACACACACACACACACACACACACACACACACACACAGACACACTGGTTGTCAGACTATGTGTGATGGCAGTTCACATCAACTCACTGTTACAAGGAGGACCCTCAGGACTGGAAAAATAACTGCAGGCATACTTGAACTGAAGTCACTTAGCTGCATGACATACTTCAGGATACTCTTTCTGCTTGCTCTGTCTTTGTTTTCTCTCTGTAAAGATGCCAGAGATTCCAGGGACACAGGGTTTACTGGTCTGAATCTGTCCGCTGTTGGACGATGTCTACTGCTGTCATAACCATACTGTATGCCCTGTGTCAGATACAGAACAGATGCATTCCAACAGACAGTATTCTTATACAGGCTGTTATTTGAACGATATCTGAGGACGGGTTTAAGTGACACAAGTTTCACTGCAGTGTGTTTTTCAGCAGTTATTGTGTGTGTTTGTGGTTTATGTGTGTGTGTGTTTGTATGTGTGTGCTTCAGCACCTGATGTGCGCGGGCCTGTGGTGTTTGGTGGAAGGAGACAAGTCCTGTAAGACCAAGCTGGACCCTCCTCTGGACGGCACAGAGTGTGGAGCTGACAAGGTGTGTGTGTGTGTGTGTGTGTTCACCTCTTTGTCAGCAGGGAAGGACCAGCCAAAGTCAATACAGTCTTTTGACACTGGCATATACTTTTCTTAGCGTTAAATGGCAATTGGTCCATTGGTCAACTGCCTTCGCCAATAGCATTAACTTTTGTTCTTCTCTCTCTCTCTCTCTCTCTCTCTGTCTGCCTGTCTGTCTGTCTGTGTGTCTGTGTGTCTGTGTGTCTGTGTGTCTGTCTGTCTGTCTGTCTGTCTGTCTGTCTGTCTGTCTGTCTGTGTGTCTGTGTGTCTGTGTGTCTGTGTGTCTGTGTGTCTGTGTGTCAGTGGTGCCGGGCAGGGGAGTGTGTAAGTAAAAGCCCTATCCCACAGCATGTGGATGGGGACTGGAGCATCTGGAGTCAGTGGAGCCAGTGCAGTAGAACCTGTGGCACCGGAGCCCAGTTCAGACAGAGGAAATGTGACAACCCGCCGTAAGTCATCTGCTTTGTGGGTGTGTGTGCGTGCGTGTGTACCACGTGTCTTGGTGTGTTTTCATACTGGTTGTGTCTCTAGGCCAGGTCCTGGTGGTAGTAACTGTCAGAAGGCCAGTGTGGAACATAAAGTGTGTGAAGGTCCTCCCTGCCCTAAAGGAACACCCAGCTTCAGAGAGCTGCAGTGTCTCTCCCATGACCGCCAGGCCGGCAAGAAGAAGAACAGCATATGGACCGCAGTCAATAACGATGGTGAGAGGAAGAAATGTTCTGGAGCTGCAGAGGGCCCGCAAAAACACACACACACACACACACACACACACACACACACACACACACACACGTACATATACACACGTACATATACACGCGTACATATACACACGTACATATTCACGCGTACATATACACACACACACACACACACACACACACACGTACATATACACACGTACATATACACGCGTACATATACACACGTACATATTCACGCGTACATATACACACACACACACACACACGTACATATACATACGTATGCATCACGCACACACACTTTGTTTTACTGTCCTTGTGGGCACCAAACAATTCATTCCCATTCAAAATCCTATTTCCCTAACCCCTAACGTTAAACCTAACCCTAACCTTAACCCTTAACCCCAACCTTAATCCTAATTCTAACCCTAATCCTAATTCTAATTGTAACCCTAAACCTAACCCTTAAGCCTAAAAATAGCTTTTTTTCCTTATGGGGACCAGTGAAATGTCCTCACTTGTCCAACTTTTCCTTATGTTACTATCCTTGTGAGGACTTCTGGTCTCCACAAGGATAGTAAAACCCCCAACACACACACACAGTAGATGACTTGTCAGGTGCACGATTATTGAATTGGGTTGATGTTGATGTAGTTATCATAGTGTACCAAAATGGGGGTTACTGACTTCTGTATATCTTTGTCATTGCTTTGGCAAACGTGTTTGCTTTGCATTGCCATGACAACAATCATCTGGCTAACAGAAACAGACTGCCGCTCAGGCTGACCCCATTGACTTCTAGCGGTTCACTATTCTTTGGCAAATCATTTATTTTCCTTGTCATTAGCGCATGCTTCCCAAATGACACCCTTGTTCCCTTTTTATCTCTTTGGTCCCTGGTCAAAAGTAATGCCCTATAAAGGCTATACAGTAGGGTGCTATTTGGGAAGCATCCGCATCTGACTTCCCAGCAGCTTTGATTTAGTGTTAGCTAGATTGATGTCTGTCCAAGTTTTTCCCAGTCATCTAATTTCCTCACGGACCACTCTTGCCAAATCTGTCTGATCAAGGTCATGAGCATGCAGTGTTTTAAAACGGTTTGCAACGGAAAAGGGGAGTCCCTCCCTGTTTGGGTCAGTTTTTATTCCGTTTGGCACCTAATGAACACAACCCTGCTGAGAACCATACTGTACAAGAAGAGGTTATAACCACATTACACAGACTGCTGTTCAGGACCCTTGTCGATATCACTCTGAGTGAGGCCTTTGATCAGTGTGTTGTTAAGATGTATTGTCAGTGGTGTAACATTTTTACAGCTGTTTGACCAAATGTCTTCATGTATTTATGAACTGAGGGTTTTGTTCATCCAGCAGGTGTTTATTTGAGAGCTGTAAAATGGCCTTCTTTCCTCCCCCTCCTTCCCTCCCTCCCTTCTTCCCTTTCTCCTTCCTTCCTATCCCATCCCAGTAGGATCAGTTCTGTTTATTTGTACACTTCCTAATCTGAACTGAGATCAGCAACGTTTGCAGTTCAGTCAGTTCAACATTTACAGATGCTCTATCTTAATTTGACCCTGCTTCTCACAGCAGGAAAATAAATCCAGCAGCAAAGTGGATTATAATTATTAGACATGTTTTCATTAGGGCACATCAAGTCTGACATTTTAAGGTGGAAGCTACAAACTTTAGAAGCCTTTTACATTTTTGAAAGCACTACAATTTGCAATGCCAAATTGTAAATGTCTCTGCGACAACAGATAGAGCAAATGAAGATACGTGGGTCAAATGAGCAGAGAAGTCAATCCAGAAGAAAAAGCCATATTATAACCAATGTTGTTGAATCAAAAGTATGAAACACAGAGAGACTAAAGAGAGGTTATTTAGGATGTTCTTGGTAGAGTTTGGAGGGGAAGCCTGGATTCCCTTGGTACTCATGAATACACACCACTGCAGGTCTGTAGGTATTTCAAATTCATCCCATGCAAATAGCTCTGAGGTGTTTGCATCTTAGACAGTCGGCCACTAACATCTTAACCGGTTTTCACTCTGCTACATTCCCTCGCTCTCTACTAGTCTCTCTTTCTCTCTGTGTATGTGTGTGTGTGTACCTGTCTCTCCCTCTCTCTTGCTGTCTGTCACACACACACAGAGAGACACCAACACGCTCCAGCAAAGAACACTTTAGAGCAATTGAACCTGTCTCAGAAAATGAAACAAGATAAAGAGAAAATGAGAGAGGGAGGGAGGAAATGAGAGAAGGAAAGATGTTGTCCTGTTTTCACACATCATCCCCACAACCTATCAGGGAGGTCAATCAGAGGATTGCTCTGTGGGGGGTTGTCAGCAAACCTTTTCCTAAACACCAAGTAAATGGTGATGGTGGACAGTAAACCTCTTCCTAAACACCAGGGAAATGGTGATGGTGGACAGTAAACCTCTGATCCTAGATCAGCACTCCTACTTTGAGCTCATGATACATGAGCTTCTAACGAGCTCCACTCCACACATTTGTTGTGGGTTATTTGTTGTGAGTTATTTGGGGGGTCTTATTTTAAAGGGTGACTGGTCATCTACCAAAATGTACAGTATGTAGCAACACCACCTGCTGCAGCTAAATGATCTCACACATTTTTTTAAAGGAAATGTCACCTTTGTCCGAAAATGTCTAACAACATCACATGTCGACGTACATGATGTAGTCTTTTTAGAGGTCAATAAGGCTACATTTGCTGATTCAGGGATATACAGTGCATTCAGAAAGTATTCAGACCCCTTCACCTTTTCCACATTTTGTTGCGTTATAGACTTATTCTAAAATGTATTAAATCGTTGTTTTTCATCATCAATCTACACACAATACCCCATAATGACAAAAAAAACAGTTTTTTAGATTATATTTTTTTTGCAAATGTATAACAAATAAAAAACTTAAATATCACATTTACATAAGTATTCAGACTCTTTACTCAGACCCTTTGGCAGCGATAACAACCTTGAGTCTTCTTGGGTATGATACTGCAAGTGTGGCACACCTGTATTTGGGGAGTTTCTCCCATTCTTCTCTGCAGATCCTCTCAAGCTCTGTCAGGTTGGATGGGGAGTGTCGCTGCACAGCTATTTTCAGGTGTCTCCAGACATGTTAGATAGGGTTCAAGTCCGGGCTCTGTCTGGGCGACTCAAGGATATTCAGAGACTTGTCCCAAAGCCACTCCTGTGTTGTCTTGGCTGTGAGCTTAGAGTCGTTGTCCTGTTGGAAGGTGAACCTTTGCCAATGTCTGAGGTCCTGAGCGCTCTGGAGCAGGTTTTCATCAAGAAACTCTCTGTACCTTGCTCCATTCATCTTTTCCTTGATCCTGACTAGTCTCCCAGTCCCTACTGCTGAAAAACATCCCCACAGCATGATGCTGCTATAGGGATGGTATTGGCCAGGTGATGAGCGGTACCTGGTTTCCCCCAGATGTGATGCTTGGCATTCAGGCTAAAGAGTTCAATCTTGGTTTCATCAGACCAGTCTGAGAGTCCTTTAGCTGCCTTTTGGCAAACCCCAAGCCTGCCGTCATGTGCCTTTTACTGAGGAGTGACTTCTGTCTGGCCACTCTATCATAAATGCCTGATTGGTGGAGTGCTGAAGAGAGGGTTGTCCTTCTGGAAGGTTCTCCCATCTCCACAAAGGAACTCTGGAGCTCTGTCAGAATGACCATTGGGTTCTTGGTCACCTCCCTGACCAATGCCCATCTCCCCCATTGCTCAGTTTGGCCGGGTGACCAGCTCTAGGAAGAGTCTTGGTGGTTCCAAACCTCTTCCATTTAAGAATGATGGAGGCCAGTGTGTTCTTGGGGACCTTCAATGCTGCAGACATTTTTTGCTACCCTTCCCCAGATCTGTGCCTCGACACAATCCTGTCTCAGAGCTCTACGGACAATTCCTTCGACCTCAAGGCTTGGTTTTTGCTCTGACATACACTGTCAACTGTGGGACCTTATATAGATGGGTATGTGCCTTTCCAAATCATGTCCAATCAATTGAATTTACAACAGGTGGAATCTATTCAAGTTGTCGAAACATATCACGGATGATCAATGGAAACAGGATGCATGTAACGGGATTCGTCCTCCTCTGACGCGGAGTATGAAAGATCGGACCAATGTGCAGCGTGGTACGTGTTCATCATGTTTTAATGAACAAAATCACTGAACACGAAAATACAAAATAACAAATAGAAAGACAGAAACTAAAACCGAAACAGTTCACAGAAAACAATCACCCACGAAACACTACCTAAGTATGATTCTCAATCAGAGACAACTAACGACACCTGCCTCTGATTGAGAACCATACCAGGCCAAACTCAAAAACCAACATAGAAAAACGAACATAGACAACCCACCCAACACATGCCCTGACCATACTAAAACAAAGACCTAAATAAAATAACTAAGGTCAGAACGTGACAATGCACCTGAGCTAAATGTCGGGTCTGAATAAGGTATTTCTGTATTAGATTTGTTTTTATACATTTGCAAACCTTTCTAAAAACATGTTTTCGCTTTGTCATTATGGTTTTTACATTTCTTTTTGTGGTTAGAGCATTGGGCCGGTAACCGAAAGGTTGCTAGATCGAATCCCTGAGTTGACAAGGTAAAAATCTGTCGTTCTGCCCCTGAACAAGGCAGTAACCCACTGTTCCTAGGCTGTCATTGTAAGTAAGAATTTGTTCTTAACTGATTTGCCTAGTTAAAATAAATAAATAAATAACTAAAAGAGCATGAGACCAGGTAGCTGATACCAACAATCTTTTTTTTCACGTTTGCATATCAAAGGTCACCAGTGGTCATGTGATGTCATCACATTACATAATATATGAGCTTTCAATCAAGGGTGACACCTCATTACATTAACCCCCTATGTGTGTTCTCTCTGTAGAAAAGCCCTGTTCTCTGTTCTGTTCCCCATCATTAATTGGTTGAGATCACTTTATTGGTCAATTGCACCCAAGGTCCAACCTAAATTTTACTTCCACTTCTAATTCAACCATTCTGAAAGACACACATACACAGGTTTTGGAGAGGTGCATGGTTAGGGGTTTAGTGCCTTGCTCGAGGGCACAGTGACATCAATGGCACCAAGGCATTGGTTGCCAGCTCTTTTCCCGACAGGAAAACCGGGGATGCGAACGGGCCTCCCTCCGGTTGCTGGCTCGCCTCTGTAACCGCTAGGCTATTAACCCCCTTGTGTGTTCTCTCTGTAGAGAAGCCATGTGCCCTGTTCTGTTCCCCTGTGGGGAGAGATGCCCCCGTCCTGGTGGCAGAGAGAGTGATGGATGGAACACCATGTGGACCCTACGAGTCAGACCTGTGTGTCAATGGCAGGTGTCAGGTACACACACACACACACACACACACACACACACACACACACACACACACACACACACACACACACACACACACACACACACACACACACACACACACACACACACACACACAGGTCACTAGAGAAGGGTTTTCTCTCTGTAGTTCACTAGAGAAGGGTTTTCTCTCGGTAGGTCACCAGAGAAGGGTTTTCTCTGTAGGTCACTAGAGAAGGGTTTTCTCTGTAGGTCACTAGAGAAGGGTTTTCTCTCTGTAGGTCACTAGAGAAGGGTTTTCTCTGTAGGTCACTAGAGAAGGGTTTCCTCTGTAGGTCACTAGAGAAGGGTTGTCTCTCTGTAGGTCACTAGAGAAGTGTTTTCTCTCTGTAGGTCACTAGAGAAGGGTTTTCTCTGTAGGTCACTAGAGAAGGGTTTTCTCTGTAGGTCACTAGAGAAGGGTTTTCTCTGTAGGTCACCAGAGAAGGGTTTTCTCTGTAGGTCACCAGAGAAGGGTTTTCTCTGTAGGTCACTAGAGAAGGGTTTCCTCTGTAGGTCACTAGAGAAGGGTTTTCTCTGTAGGTCACTAGAGAAGGGTTTTCTCTCTGTAGGTCACTAGAGAAGGGTTTCCTCTGTAGGTCACTAGAGAAGGGTTTTGTCTCTGTAGGTCACTAGAGAAGGGTTTCCTCTGTAGGTCACTAGAGAAGGGTTTTGTCTCTGTAGGTTACTAGAGAAGGGTTTTCTCCCAGTAGGTCACTAGAGAAGGGTTTTCTCTCTGTAGGTCACTAGAGAAGGGTTTTCTCTGTAGGTCACTAGAGAAGGGGTTTCTCTATGTAGGTCACTAGAGAAGGGTTTTCTCTCTGTAGGTCACTAGAGAAGGGTTTTATCTCTGTAGGTCACTAGAGAAGGGTTTTCTCTCTGTAGGTCACTAGAGAAGGGTTTTATCTCTGTAGGTCACTAGAGAAGGGTTTTCTCTATGTAGGTCACTAGAGAAGGGTTTTATCTCTGTAGGTCACTAGAGAAGGGTTTTCTCTCTGTAGGTCACTAGAGAAGGGTTTTATCTCTGTAGGTCACTAGAGAAGGGTTTTCTCTATGTAGGTCACTAGAGAAGGGTTTTCTCTCTGTAGGTCACTAGAGAAGGGTTTTCTCTATGTAGGTCACTAGAGAAGGGTTTTATCTCTGTAGGTCACTAGAGAAGGGTTTTCTCTCTGTAGGTCACTAGAGAAGGGTTTTATCTCTAGTGACCGACAGAGTTTTCTCTTTGTGCTGGTGGATTTAATTGTATCTTGGTTTATATGGGTCCTGTTTTCCCCCGTCTCTCTCTCTCTCTCCCTCTCTCTCTCTCTCTCTCTCTCTCCCTCCCTCCCTCCCACTCTCTCTCTCTCTCTCTCTCTCTCTCTCTCTCTCTCTCTCTCTCTCTCTCTCTCTCTCTCTCTCTCTCTCTCTCCCTCCCTCCCTCCCACTCTCTCTCTCTCTCTCTCTCTCGATCTCGATCTCTCTCTCTCTTTCTCTCTCAGGCCTGCAAAGGCAAAGTTTTAATTGGCTGGGAGGTAACGGTGGCATTGTACCACTTCCTGTTTCTGTAACAATACAACAATACCTACAATACACACAACCTAAAGTAAAATAATGGAATTAAGGAATATATAAATATTAGGAGGGGCAATGTCATAGTGGCATTGACTAAAATACAGTAGAATCTTAGGTCCTAGAAGCAGAGCTGACTTATCTGTCAGTACCATCTTGACACTAATAGCTAAGCACCGGGACACCAGATGAGAAAATAGACAAGCATGGACGACAGGATGTAGAGGATAGAGGAAGTGAGGGAGCTTTCAGTTGAGAAGATATTGTCTCAAGAAAAAAAAGTAGGTATGAGAGACAAAGGAAATAAGATGGTAATCATTATAATAAAATTGACATATTTAAATGCTAGACCAGTCTTTTCACCTGCTTTACACTGTAAGAGGGGATTCTTACCTCGTCTTGGCCATTTTTCTGGCCCATTCTTGGGACTCATAGCCACAGAGTCAGTGGTGGATAAAAGTGTGTGTGTGTGTGGGTAGCATAGTTTCCGAAAGAGTAGCCAGCTGTTGTCAATAGATACTGGTCATCTGCTGAGCCAGCATTTGGTTCCCTACACATGGGAGACATTATGTGTCATGCTTCCCTCTACACACACATATCATAGGCCACACACACACACACACACACACACACACGCACACACACACACACGCACACACGCACACACACACAGATACACGTCTGTGTGTCTGTGTCAATAATTGTATCCATATTTTGTATTTCCTGGATTTATCCTCTCTCTTTTCATTGGCCAGAAAGAGGGGATTTCTCCTCAGTGTTCTGACGGACAGCATTAACAAATAAATAAACAGAGAGAGAGAGAGAGATATATACTTGACTTTGTGTCAACTTTAATGAGCCGTCCTCATTACACTAAAAACACCACACCCCCCCCCCCCCCCCCCCCAAAAAAAAAATAAATGCATTCAGTGCCACCTAGACATAATCACATTACACAGTACAATACAATACATCCTCCAGCATCACATTACACAGTACAATAAACCCTCCAGCACCACATTACACAGTACAATATAATACACCCTCCAGCACCACATTACACAGTACAATATAATACATCCTCCAGCATCACATTACACAGTACAATACAATACATCCTCCAGCACCACATTACACAGTACAATATAATAAACCCTCCAGCACCACATTACACAGTACAATATAATACACCCTCCAGCACCACATTACACAGTACAATATAATACATCCTCCAGCATCACATTACACAGTACAATACAATACATCCTCCAGCACCACATTACACAGTACAATATAATAAACCCTCCAGCACCACATTACACAGTACAATATAATACACCCTCCAGCATCACATTGCACAGTACAATACAATACATCCTCCAGCATCACATTACACAGTACAATACAATACATCCTCCAGCACCACATTACACAGTACAATATAATAAACCCTCCAGCACCACATTACACAGTACAATATAATACACCCTCCAGCATCACATTGCACAGTACAATACAATACATCCTCCAGCATCACATTACACAGTACAATACAATACATCCTCCAGCACCACATTACACAGTACAATATAATAAACCCTCCAGCACCACATTACACAGTACAATATAATACACCCTCCAGCATCACATTGCACAGTACAATATAATACATCCTCCAGCATCACATTACACAGTACAATACAATACATCCTCCAGCACCACATTACACAGTACAATATAATAAACCCTCCAGCACCACATTACACAGTACAATATAATACACCCTCCAGCATCACATTGCACAGTACAATATAATACATCCTCTAGCATCACATTACACAGTACAATACAATACATCCTCCAGCACCACATTACACAGTACAATATAATAAACCCTCCAGCACCACATTACACAGTACAATATAATACACCCTCCAGCATCACATTGCACAGTACAATATAATACACCCTCTAGCACTACATTACACAGTACAATATAATACACCCTCCAGCACCACATTACACAGTACAATATAATACACCCTCCAGCATCACATTGCACAGTACAATATAATACACCCTCCAGCACCACATTACACAGTACAATATAATACACCCTCCAGCATCACATTACACAGTACAATACAATACATCCTCCAGCACCACATTACACAGTACAATATAATAAACCCTCCAGCACCACATTACACAGTACAATATAATACACCCTCCAGCATCACATTGCACAGTACAATACAATACATCCTCCAGCATCACATTACACAGTACAATACAATACATCCTCCAGCACCACATTACACAGTACAATATAATAAACCCTCCAGCACCACATTACACAGTACAATATAATACACCCTCCAGCATCACATTGCACAGTACAATATAATACATCCTCCAGCATCACATTACACAGTACAATACAATACATCCTCCAGCACCACATTACACAGTACAATATAATAAACCCTCCAGCACCACATTACACAGTACAATATAATACACCCTCCAGCATCACATTGCACAGTACAATATAATACATCCTCCAGCATCACATTACACAGTACAATACAATACATCCTCCAGCACCACATTACACAGTACAATATAATAAACCCTCCAGCACCACATTACACAGTACAATATAATACACCCTCCAGCATCACATTGCACAGTACAATATAATACACCCTCCAGCACCACATTACACAGTACAATATAATACACCCTCCAGCACCACATTACACAGTACAATATAATACACCCTCCAGCATCACATTGCACAGTACAATATAATACACCCTCCAGCACCACATTACACAGTACAATATAATACACCCTCCAGCACCACATTACACAGTACAATATAATACACCCTCCAGCATCACATTGCACAGTACAATATAATACACCCTCCAGCACCACATTACACAGTACAATATAATACACCCTCCAGCACCACATTACACAGTACAATATAATACACCCTCCAGCACCACATTACACAGTACAATATAATACACCCTCCAGCATCACATTGCACAGTACAATACAATACATCCTCCAGCATCACATTACACAGTACAATACAATACATCCTCCAGCATCACATTACACAGTTCAATATAATACACCCTCCAGCACCACATTACACAGTACAATATAATACACCCTCCAGCACCACATTACATTACACAGTACAATATAATACACCCTCCAGCACCACATTACACAGTACAGTACAATAAACCCTCCAGCACCACATTACACAGTACAATACAATACACCCTCCAGCACCACATTACACAGTACAGTACAATAAACCCTCCAGCACCACATTACTTTACACAGTACAATATAATACACCCTCCAGCATCACATTGCACAGTACAATATAATACACCCTCCAGCATCACATTACACAGTACAATATAATACACCCTACAGCACCACATTACACAGTACAATACAATACATCCTCCAGCATCACATTACACAGTACAATATAATAAACCCTCCAGCACCACATTACATTACACAGTACAATATAATACACCCTCCAGCACCACATTACACAGTACAGTACAATAAACCCTCCAGCACCACATTACACAGTACAATACAATACACCCTCCAGCACCACATTACACAGTACAGTACAATAAACCCTCCAGCACCACATTACTTTACACAGTACAATATAATACACCCTCCAGCATCACATTGCACAGTACAATATAATACACCCTCCAGCACCACATTACACAGTACAATATAATACACCCTCCAGCACCACATTACACAGTACAGTACAATAAACCCTCCAGCACCACATTACACAGTACAATATAATACACCCTCCAGCACCACATTATACAGTACAATATAATACACCCTCCAGCACCACATTACACAGTACAATATAATACACCCTACAGCACCACATTACACAGTACAGTACAATAAACCCTCCAGCACCACATTACACAGTACAATATAATACACCCTCCAGCACCACATTATACAGTACAATATAATAAACCCTCCAGCACCACATTACATTACACAGTACAATACAATACACCCTCCAGCACCACATTACACAGTACAGTACAATAAACCCTCCAGCACCACATTACTTTACACAGTACAATATAATACACCCTCCAGCATCACATTGCACAGTACAATATAATACACCCTCCAGCACCACATTACACAGTACAATATAATACACCCTCCAGCACCACATTACACAGTACAGTACAATAAACCCTCCAGCACCACATTACACAGTACAATATAATACACCCTCCAGCACCACATTATACAGTACAATATAATACACCCTCCAGCACCACATTACACAGTACAATACAATACATCCTCCAGCATCACATTACACAGTACAATATAATAAACCCTCCAGCACCACATTACATTACACAGTACAATATAATACACCCTCCAGCACCACATTACACAGTACAGTACAATAAACCCTCCAGCACCACATTACACAGTACAATACAATACACCCTCCAGCACCACATTACACAGTACAGTACAATAAACCCTCCAGCACCACATTACTTTACACAGTACAATATAATACACCCTCCAGCATCACATTGCACAGTACAATATAATACACCCTCCAGCACCACATTACACAGTACAATATAATACACCCTCCAGCACCACATTACACAGTACAGTACAATAAACCCTCCAGCACCACATTACACAGTACAATATAATACACCCTCCAGCACCACATTATACAGTACAATATAATACACCCTCCAGCACCACATTACACAGTACAATATAATACACCCTACAGCACCACATTACACAGTACAGTACAATAAACCCTCCAGCACCACATTACACAGTACAATATAATACACCCTCCAGCACCACATTATACAGTACAATATAATAAACCCTCCAGCACCACATTACATTACACAGTACAATACAATACACCCTCCAGCACCACATTACACAGTACAGTACAATAAACCCTCCAGCACCACATTACTTTACACAGTACAATATAATACACCCTCCAGCATCACATTGCACAGTACAATATAATACACCCTCCAGCACCACATTACACAGTACAATATAATACACCCTCCAGCACCACATTACACAGTACAGTACAATAAACCCTCCAGCACCACATTACACAGTACAATATAATACACCCTCCAGCACCACATTATACAGTACAATATAATACACCCTCCAGCACCACATTACACAGTACAATATAATACACCCTACAGCACCACATTACACAGTACAGTACAATAAACCCTCCAGCACCACATTACACAGTACAATATAATACACCCTCCAGCACCACATTATACAGTACAATATAATACACCCTCCAGCACCACATTACACAGTACAATATAATACACCCTACAGCACCACATTACACAGTACAGTACAATAAACCCTCCAGCACCACATTACACAGTACAATATAATACACCCTCCAGCACCACATTATACAGTACAATATAATACACCCTCCAGCACCACATTACACAGTACAATATAATACACCCTCCAGCACCACATTACACAGTACAGTACAATACATCCTCCAGCACCACATTACACAGTACAATATAATACACCCTCCAGCACCACATTATACAGTACAATATAATACACCCTCCAGCACCACATTACACAGTACAATATAATACACCCTCCAGCACCACATTACACAGTACAATATAATACACCCTCCAGCACCACATTACACAGTACAATATAATACACCCTCCAGCACCACATTACACAGTACAATATAATACACTCTCCAGCACCACATTACACAGTACAATATAATACACCCTCCAGCACCACATTACACAGTACAATATAATACACCCTCCAGCACCACATTACACAGTACAGTACAATAAACCCTCCAGCACCACATTACACAGTACAATATAATACACCCTCCAGCACCACATTATACAGTACAATATAATACACCCTCCAGCACCACATTACACAGTACAATATAATACACCCTCCAGCACCACATTACACAGTACAATATAATACACCCTCCAGCACCACATTACACAGTACAATATAATACACTCTCCAGCACCACATTACACAGTACAATATAATACACTCTCCAGCACCACATTACACAGTACAATATAATACACCCTCCAGCACCACATTACACAGTATAATACAATACACCCT
This sequence comes from Oncorhynchus clarkii lewisi, assembly GCF_045791955.1. Classification (NCBI taxonomy): domain Eukaryota; kingdom Metazoa; phylum Chordata; class Actinopteri; order Salmoniformes; family Salmonidae; genus Oncorhynchus; species Oncorhynchus clarkii. Next base: position 82,246,033 of record NC_092152.1, on the reverse strand, counting down.
CCAGCACCACATTACACAGTATAATACAATACACCCTCCAGAACCACATCACATTACACACTACAGTATAATACACCCTCCAGCATCACATTACACAGTTCAATATAATACACCTTCCAGCACCACAATACACAGTATAATACAATACACCCTCCAGCACCACATCACATTACACAGTACAATATAATACACCCTCCAGCATCACATTACACAGTACAGTACAATAAACCCTCCAGCACCACATTACATTACACAGTACAGTACAATAATCCCTCCAGCACCACATTACACAGTACAGTACAATAATCCCTCCAGCACCACATTACACAGTACAATATAATACACCCACCAGCACCACATTACACAGTACAATACACCCTCCAGCATCACATTACATAGTACAATATAATACACCCTCCAGCATCACATTACATAGTACAATGGAATACCTCGGCTCCATCACAAACATACACACAGAAAAAACAGTCTCAGTCTCAGTCATTTCACAGAATGAAGGAGGAGAAATAGAGGGATGAGGGAGAGAGAGACAGAGAGAGACAGAGACAGAGAGACCCGTTCAAATAAATGCGCTGAAGGACCAGCTACAGTAGCTTCAAATTAATTATTGACCCCTCCATGTGAGGCTGAGCCATAGTCTAAGACTGTCCTTAGTCCATCAGTCCACAGTCCACTTAGCCTACAGTCCACAGTAGGGGTAGGCAACTAGATTCACCCACAGGCCAATGCTTGTCAAAGCGCATGGTTGGGGGTCCTTTCGGTTACTGGCCCAATACTCATTTATAAAAAATGTTATAAAAACATTTGACCCTCTTTTTTCTCCCCAATTGGTAGTTACAGTCTTGTCCCATCACTGCAACTCCCGTACGAACTCAGGAGAGGTGAAGGTCAAGAGCCGTGCGCCCTCCAAAACACAACCCCGCCAAGCACGCTTAACCCAGAAGCCAGCTGCACCAATGTGTCGGAGGAAACACTGTACACCTAGCAACCGTGTCAGCGTGCATGTGCCCGGCCCGGCCCACCACAGGAGTCTTCAGAGCGCGATAGGACAAGGACATCCCGGCCGGCCAAACCCTCCTCTAACTCGGATGACACTGGGACAATTGTGTGTCGCCTCATGGGTCTCCCGGTCGCGGCCGGCTGCAACACAGCCTGGTATCGAACCAGGATCTGTAGTAACACAGATCCTGCGCCACTCGGGAGACCCTACTGGCCCAATGCTCTTAACCACTAGCCTACCTGCCGCCCCATTGATGGATTGAGACGTGGAACTGTGATGCTCCAGCTGAGTACGGATGATTTTCTGAACGAGTCTCGACACCGGTGAGCATCTGGGGGATGACATACACCTCGTCTGGGATGAGGTAGACTGGTACTGGGAGGAGCTGAAGTTCATTATTCGTCCCAGGCTGAGTGGGTGAGGGACACACTGGTGGAGCAGAGAGAGCATTAGCAGGGTGAATGCTCTCAGAGCCATGGCTGAGTCAGATGTGACGTCTATGAGGAAAAGGTGAAGGAATATAATGCTTCTCACTTGCTCTTGTCACAATGCTGCGCAACTGGTTTCTTGTAAATGGCAGAGCAGGTCATATGCCGCATACATCAGCCGCTTCTAAATGTCAAATCTAAATGGTTTGGTCTTTTATGCCTGACGATGACTTCCAAGTGAAACATTGCACAGAAACACAGTGGAAGCGTTCGTCAGTGTGCAGGTCTCCATTCTCTACAGATATAGGATCTTAATTTGATCACCCTGTTGCAGGATAACTTTTGAGGTATTTGAGGTTTAAAAAGGCTTCTGAAGTTTGTAATTTACACTTAGAAATTTCCCGACAAATGTATCAACCCCTACAGATATGTCCGCTAATTATAATTCACATAATAATTCATATTTTCTGTTGCTGCTGTTGCAAACAAATGAAGATCCTTACATCTGTAATCTATCTTAATCAATGAAGTCAAACATTGGACAGCAAAAGCGGACAGTGATGCCAGGCCATAAAAAGTGTTTTGCCTTCCATTTACAATGTAATACTTAGCATCATTTTATATGACCACAATCATAGTGGAGATCATTTGACTAATCAATTTAGTCATTCAAGTCATGGCAAAGCATATGACATTGACTGATTGTGTGTGTGTGTGTGTGTGTGTGTGTGCGTGCGTGCGTGCGTGCGTGCGCGCGCGCGCTAGCCGCCAGGCAGGAAGTATGTTGTCATTAGTACCCTACTGTCCAGTGGTGGAGTGTTAGGGCTGATTGCTCCAATCTGTCACCTTCTCATTTTACTCAAACATGTATGGACGCACACACACACTCATACTAAAGCTAGTCTCTAGTTAGTTCTAGCTAGTTCCCACACTCCATCCTCTTCCTATCCTCTCTCTTTTACTTCTCTCAATCCTTCTATTATCCTCTTCTTTCCTCTCCTCTCTCTGTATCCTCCTCTTTCCTCTCCTCTCTCTGTATCCTCCTCTTTCCTCCTCCTCTTCCTCTCCTCTCTCTGTATCCTCCTCTTTCCTCTCCTCTCTCTGTATCCTCCTCTTTCCTCCTCCCCTTCCTCTCCTCTCTCTGTATCCTCCTCTTTCCTCCTCCTATTCGTCTCATCTGTCTGTATCCTCCTCTTTCCTCCTCCTTCCTCTCCTGTCTTCTCCTTCGGTTTCCTTCCTTCTTCTCCTCAGCTTTTCTTTTGCTACGTATTTATCATCATCTGGATGTAGGTAACAAGAGGAACGAGTCTCTCTCCACCCTCTCTGTCTCTGTCTCGCTCTCTGTGTCTCCCCCCCTCTCTCCCCCTCTCTCTCAGCCCTCCCACCCCCCCGGAGAAAGAGGAGAGAGAGAAATGGAGAGAGAGAAACAGAGAAAGAGGAGAGAGAAATAAAGCCCCTTGAATTGAATTGAAATGGAGAAAGAGGAGAGAAAGCAAAACGGAGTAAGAGGAGAGAGAGAGAGAAACAGAGAAAGAGGAGAGAGAGAGAGAAACAGAGAAAGAGGAGAGAGAGAAACAGAGAAAGAGGAGAGAGAGAAACAGAGAAACAGAGAAACAGGAGAGAGAGAGAAAAACAGAGAAAGAGGAGAGAGAGAGAGAAACAGAGAAAGAGGAGAGAGAGAACAGAGAAACAGAGAAACAGGAGAGAGAGAGAGAAACAGAGAAACAGAGAAAGAGGAGAAAGAGAAACAGAGAAACAGAGAAACAGGAGAGAGAGAGAGAAACAGAGAAAGAGGAGAGAGAAACAGAGAAACAGGAGAGAGAGAGAGAAAGAGGAGGGGGAGAGAGGGGGAAGTGTTGATGTTATGCTAAGCTACTCTGTATGAAATTTAGGAATGCTGTGAAAACAGCATCACAGAGAGGGGACAGAGAGAGAAAATCAGAAATGTTGTGAAAACACAGTCAGTCTTGTCAGAAGAGAAGCCTAAAGGCTGCTGGGTAAGAATGGAGACCCACATGATGCTACTGCTGCCTCACTGAATTAGCAAAAGTCAATCTTGGTCCAGATTCTCTGTGTCCATATGTTCGTAGTCTGTTTCAGCAAAATTGTCCAGATTGTGTGTGTGTGTGTGTGTGTGTGTTCTGAATCATCAAGTCCCTATGATCCAGATGTACAGATTGTATTTTATACAGAGTATTCAGCGTATTACTGACTCAGGCAGTCCAGGAAACAACACACACACACACACACACACACACACACACACACACACACACACACAAGGACTGACTGTGTTTATGTGTTTGTGCATGCATGTGTGTGCGTTCGTTCATCTGTCTGTTGGTGTGTAAATATTATTGTTTGTGTTTTACTGTTTGTGCTGCTTGGGAGTGTAAATGGCTTTGGGTAATTGGAGTTGTTAGTGAGTACACAGCTGATTTAACTCTGTGATAATTGCTGGGAAGGATTAAACAATCCCTAAACATACAATAGGTTATGTCCTGGTGAATCTAGACTAATATCACTGGCCTTGGATGTCTGAACGTATTATAGCTTCTCTTTCTGTTTTTACCATGGACCACAGTGTTCTGGGGTCGTATTCATAATGTTTCTTCCTTTTACATACTAATTATACAGACAGGGGGGAACTGATCCTAGATCAGCACTCCTACTATGAATAAAGGCCCTGATTCTCCAAGTCCTTCTGCTTCCTCTGTCCTTATTGACTGTCCCTTGAAGATCTGAATGGATTGAATAGGTGGCAGTTCCTCTCTACTCTATCGGACATACTAGATGGAGCTATTGGGATGTTTTGTACATCTATCTAATAGTTTCAAATCCATGATGAGAAGTCAGTGAGGGAAGGGGAGTGAGTTAGAGAGGATCGGAACAGCCTTTTCCTATTTCACTAGCATTGTTTTGGAGTCAGAATGCAGTCCACTAGTAGACCAACAGTACGGTCAGTGTTTATTCAGAGATGGACTTCATTAGAGTGCGGTTGCATCCCAATCAATATATCCTACCTTCTCCTGACGTGTACTATTGTCTACTACTTCCTACACATCTAAAAGCATAGTTTCCACCTTCCATCTTTCTTAAACCATTGAAGGGACACTTTGCTAGGAAGGAGAAATAATTGGGACGTAGCCTGTATATTCCTTGATGTTAAGTACTTCCTGTGTACTTTATTTTGTTATGTTGTCTACTTACTGTCTGCAGAAAATCGGCTGCGATGGCATCATCGGCTCGTCAGCCAAGGAGGACCGCTGTGGGGTGTGTAATGGAGACGGACACTCCTGTAAGATTGTCAAGGGAGACTTCAACCACACCAAGGGCCGGGGTGAGTACTGGGTTGGGGGGAAGTTCTAAACATGTCTTTTTTCAGTTGGGAATATCTGGGTCTTGTTCATAATGGCTCACAATGGAAAACGTGTTCAAACGTTTTGCAACAGAAATATAAAATGAGCGTTAGTTAAGTCCAGCTAATCCTTCCCTGTGTCTGTCTATTTTCTTCCGGTTGGTGCTTAATGAACATGACCCTGATGGGAACAGAATGGAAAATGGATGAGTGTAGGTTATTAGTCCTACTCCACTAAAAGAGAGGTCAGAAATGACAGGCAAAGATGAAGAGGACAGATTTGGTGTACACCAGTTAGAGTTACATTGGGCCGTCAGTCTTTACCTGCTACACTGGACGCATTACTGTTGGCTAGCGCTAGCAGAGCGCATGACATTTTTGTCAACTTTTCTCTGGCGGGAGCCACACATTAATATATTGAAAATAGAGCCCGAGTGTAAATTTGAGGCCCTTTATCTACTTGTGGATACTATTTTTATGTTTCTGTGTTCAGTAAGAAAGAAGTTAGAGGTAGTTTCGCGAGCCAATGCTAACTAGCGGCTAGCATGCTAGCTAATTTGCCTAAATCCCAAAGTATCCCTTTAAGGCATTTAACCTCTGGTGGAAAGTCACCGGGAACAATCTTAGCAAGGTGCCCTACAAACACTAGGGTATCTGGGATATCTGTAGCCCTCCAGTATCACTAAGCATGTAATACACACACACACACACCGGTGCCTCTGTCCCCCATAGGTAAAGTTCAGTTTCACAGGCAGAGCACTAGAAATGGCATTTAAGGCCGAACGTTAGGTTTTAATTACAAGATAACACCCCATTATTCCCTTGTAATGGCTTGAGGCCTGTGTGTGTGTGTGTGTGTGTGTGTGTGTGTGTGTGTGTGTGTGTGTGTGTGTGTGTGTGTGTGTGTGTGTGTGTGTGTGTGTGTGTGTGTGTGTGTGTGTGTGTGTGTGTGTGTGTGTGTGTGTGTACCTACTAAAAGGCGTGCAGATGGTCTGATTGTAATGCCGCTGAAGGACAGAAGCTTTCTTTCTTTTCTTTTTATTTGTATTTATTATGGATCCCCATTAGTTCCTGTCAAGGCAGCAGCTACTCTTCCATTAGTTCCTGTCAAGGCAGCAGCTACTCTTCCTGGGGTTTATTATGGATCCCCATTAGTTCCTGTCAAGGCAGCAGCTACTCTTCCTGGGGTTTATTATGGATCCCCATTAGTTCCTGCCAAGACACCAGCTACTCTTCCATTAGTTCCTGCCAAGACACCAGCTACTCTTCCTGGGGTTTATTAAGGATCCCCATTAGTTCCTGTCAAGGCAGCAGCTACTCTTCCATTAGTTCCTGCCAAGACACCAGCTACTCTTCCTGGTGTTTATTATGGATCCCCATTAGTTCCCGCCAAGACACCAGTTACTCTTCCTGGGGTTTATTATGGATCCCCATTAGTTCCTGCCAAGACACCAGCTACTCTTCCTGGGGTTTATTATGGATCCCCATTAGTTCCTGCCAAGGCACCAGCTACTCTTCCTGGGGTTTATTATGGATCCCCATTAGTTCCTGCCAAGACACCAGCTACTCTTCCATTAGGTTCTGCCAAGACACCAGCTACTCTTCCTGGGGTTTATTATGGATCCCCATTAGTTCCCGCCAAGACACCAGCTACTCTTCCTGGGGTTTATTATGGATCCCCATTAGTTCCTGTCAAGACACCAGCTACTCTTCCTGGGGTTTATTATGGATCCCCATTAGTTCCTGTCAAGACACCAGCTTCTCTTCCTGGGGTTTATTATGGATCCCCATTAGTTCCTGTCAAGACACCAGCTACTCTTCCTGGGGTTTATTAAGGATCCCCATTAGTTCCTGCCAAGGCAGCAGCTACTCTTCCATTAGTTCCTGTCAAGACACCAGCTACTCTTCCTGGGGTTTATTATGGATCCCCATTAGTTCCTGCCAAGGCAGCAGCTACTCTTCCATTAGTTCCTGTCAAGACACCAGCTACTCTTCCTGGGGTTTATTATGGATCCCCATTAGTTCCTGTCAAGGCAGCAGCTACTCTTCCTGGGGTGTATTATGGATCCCCATTAGTTCCTGTCAAGGCAGCAGCTACTCTTCCATTAGTTCCTGTCAAGGCAGCAACTACTCTTCCTGGGGTTTATTATGGATCCCCATTAGTTCCTGTCAAGGCAGCAGCTACTCTTCCTGGGGTTTATTATGGATCCCCATTAGTTCCTGCCAAGACACCAGCTACTCTTCCATTAGTTCCTGCCAAGACACCAGCTACTCTTCCTGGGGTTTATTAAGGATCCCCATTAGTTCCTGTCAAGGCAGCAGCTACTCTTCCATTAGTTCCTGCCAAGACACCAGCTACTCTTCCTGGTGTTTATTATGGATCCCCATTAGTTCCCGCCAAGACACCAGTTACTCTTCCTGGGGTTTATTATGGATCCCCATTAGTTCCTGCCAAGACACCAGCTACTCTTCCTGGGGTTTATTATGGATCCCCATTAGTTCCTGCCAAGGCACCAGCTACTCTTCCTGGGGTTTATTATGGATCCCCATTAGTTCCTGCCAAGACACCAGCTACTCTTCCATTAGGTTCTGCCAAGACACCAGCTACTCTTCCTGGGGTTTATTATGGATCCCCATTAGTTCCCGCCAAGACACCAGCTACTCTTCCTGGGGTTTATTATGGATCCCCATTAGTTCCTGTCAAGACACCAGCTACTCTTCCTGGGGTTTATTATGGATCCCCATTAGTTCCTGTCAAGACACCAGCTTCTCTTCCTGGGGTTTATTATGGATCCCCATTAGTTCCTGTCAAGACACCAGCTACTCTTCCTGGGGTTTATTAAGGATCCCCATTAGTTCCTGCCAAGGCAGCAGCTACTCTTCCATTAGTTCCTGTCAAGACACCAGCTACTCTTCCTGGGGTTTATTATGGATCCCCATTAGTTCCTGCCAAGGCAGCAGCTACTCTTCCATTAGTTCCTGTCAAGACACCAGCTACTCTTCCTGGGGTTTATTATGGATCCCCATTAGTTCCTGTCAAGGCAGCAGCTACTCTTCCTGGGGTGTATTATGGATCCCCATTAGTTCCTGTCAAGACACCAGCTACTCTTCCTGGGGTTTATTAAGGATCCCCATTAGTTCCTGCCAAGACACCAGCTACTCTTCCTGGGGTTTATTAAGGATCCCCATTAGTACTTGCCAAGGCAGCAGCTACTCTTCCTGGGGTTTATTATGGATCCCCATTAGTTCCTGTCAAGACACCAGCTACTCTTCCTGGGGTTTATTATGGATCCCCATTAGTTCCTGTCAAGGCAGAAGCTACTCTTCCTGGGGTGTATTATGGATCCCCATTAGTTCCTGTCAAGACACCAGCTACTCTTCCTGGGGTTTATTAAGGATCCCCATTAGTTCCTGCCAAGACACCAGCTACTCTTCCTGGGGTTTATTAAGGATCCCCATTAGTTCCTGCCAAGACACCAGCTTCTCTTCCTGGGGTTTATTATGGATCCCCATTAGTTCCTGCCAAGGCACCAGCTACTCTTCCTGGGGTTTATTATGGATCCCCATTAGTTCCTGCCAAGGCACCAGCTACTCTTCCTGGGGTTTACTATGGATCCCCATTAGTACCTGCCAAGGCACCAGCTACTCTTCCTGGGGTTTACTATGGATCCCCATTAGTTCCTGCCAAGGCACCAGCTTCTCTTCCTGGGGTTTATTATGGATCCCCATTAGTACCTGCCAAGGCACCAGCTACTCTTCCTGGGGTTTACTATGGATCCCCATTAGTTCCTGCCAAGACACCAGCTACTCTTCCTGGGGTTTATTATGGATCCCCATTAGTTCCTGTCAAGGCACTAGCTACTCTTCCTGGGGTTTATTATGGATCCCCATTAGTTCCTGCCAAGGCACCAGCTACTCTTCCTGGGGTTTATTATGGATCCCCATTAGTTCCTGCCAAGGCACCAGCTACTCTTCCTGGGGTTTACTATGGATCCCCATTAGTACCTGCCAAGGCACCAGCTACTCTTCCTGGGGTTTACTATGGATCCCCATTAGTTCCTGCCAAGGCACCAGCTTCTCTTCCTGGGGTTTATTATGGATCCCCATTAGTACCTGCCAAGGCACCAGTTACTCTTCCTGGGGTTTACTATGGATCCCCATTAGTTCCTGCCAAGACACCAGCTACTCTTCCTGGTGTTTATTATGGATCCCCATTAGTTCCTGTCAAGGCACCAGCTACTCTTCCTGGGGTTTATTATGGATCCCCATTAGTACTTGTCAAGTCACCAGCTACTCTTCCTGGGGTTTATTATGGATCCCCATTAGTACCTGCCAAGGCACCAGCTACTCTTCCTGGGGTTTACTATGTATCCCCATTAGTTCCTGCTAAGACACCAGCTACTCTTCCTGGGGTTTATTATGGATCCCCATTAGTTCCTGCCAAGACACCAGCTACTCTTCCTGGGGTTTGTTATGGATCCCCATTAGTTCCTGCCAAGACACCAGCTACTCTTCCTGGGGTTTATTATGGATCCCCATTAGTTCCTGCCAAGACACCAGCTACTCTTCCTGGTGTTTATTATGGATCCCCATTAGTTCCTTCCAAGACACCAGCTACTCTTCCTGGGGTTTACTATGGATCCCCATTAGTTCCTGCCAAGACACCAGCTACTCTTCCTGGGGTTTATTATGGATCCCCATTAGTTCCCGCCAAGACACCAGCTACTCTTCCTGGGGTTTATTATGGATCCCCATTAGTTCCTGCCAAGGCAGCAGCAACTCTTCCTGGGGTTTATTATGAATCCCCATTAGTTCCTGCCAAGACAGCAGCTACTCTTCCTGGGGTTTATTATGGATCCCCATTAGTTCCCGCCAAGACACCAGCTACTCTTCCTGGTGTTTATTATGGATCCCCATTAGTTCCCGCCAAGACACCAGTTACTCTTCCATTAGGTTCTGCCAAGACACCAGCTACTCTTCCTGGGGTTTATTATGGATCCCCATTAGTTCCTGCCAAGACAGCAGCTACTCTTCCTGGGGTTTATTATGGATCCCCATTAGTTCCTGCCAAGACAGCAGCTACTCTTCCTGGGGTTTATTATGGATCCCCATTAGTTCCTGCCAAGACACCAGCTACTCTTCCTGGGGTTTATTATGGATCCCCATTAGTTCCTGCCAAGACACCAGTAACTCTTCCTGGGGTTTATTAAGGATCCCCATTAGTTCCTGCCAAGACACCAGCTACTCTTCCTGGGGTTTATTAAGGATCCCCATTAGTTCCTGCCAAGACACCAGCTACTCTTCATGGGGTTTATTATGGATCCCCATTAGTTCCTGTCAAGACACCAGTTACTCTTCCATTAGTTCCTGCCAAGACACCAGCTACTCTTCCTGGGGTTTATTATGGATCCCCATTAGTTCCTGCCAAGACACCAGCTACTCTTCCTGGGGTTTATTATGGATCCCCATTAGTTCCTGTCAAGACACCAGTTACTCTTCCATTAGTTCCTGCCAAGACACCAGCTACTCTTCCTGGGGTTTATTATGGATCCCCATTAGTTCCTGCCAAGACACCAGCTACTCTTCCTGGGGTTTATTATGGATCCCCATTAGTTCCTGTCAAGACACCAGTTACTCTTCCATTAGTTCCTGCCAAGACACCAGCTACTCTTCCTGGGGTTTATTATGGATCCCCAATAGTTCCTGTGAAGGCAGCAGCTACTCTTCCTGGGGTTTATTTAGGATCCCCATTAGTTCCTGCCAAGACACCAGCTACTCTTCCTGGGATTCAGCAGCATTAAGGCAGAGATATGCAATAAAAATATTACATGACATTACATAACACTTTTCACAACACATTAAGTGGGTGTCCTCAGGCCACTACTCTACTACCACATATCTACAACACTATGATCATTCATTCTGGACAAAAGCAGGAATTTTTATTCTAACCTTAAGATAACATTGGCCGTTCACACACAACTCTGACACACTGTAATGGCAGTGTGAACAAGCGTGTGTTAGTGTGTGTGTGTGTGTGCGTGTGCGTGTGTGTGTGTGTGTGTGTGTGTGTGTGTGTGTATGTGTGTGTGTGATTGAGAGGTGGAGAGAAAGTGAGAATGAAGACGAGAGCAAGGAAGAGGGTATGTACAGTGTGTGTGTGTGTATGTACTGTGTGTGTGTATAGTGTGTGTGTGTGTCTGTACAGTGTTTACTGGGTGTGTACAGTGTGTACAGTGTGTACAGTGTGTGTACAGTGTGTGTGCATGTGTGCATTTGTAAGACAGGATTATGAATGCCTTTTACCCAATTCATTAAATTTGCTAAAGCCATTCCACCTGCCTCCGCCCCTTCTCTCCTCTCCTCTCCTCTCCTCTCCTACCCCCTCCCCTCCTCTCCTACCCCCTCCTCTCCTTTACCCCCAGTCTCCTCTAGCCACTGTAAGAGGGTTTCTACCTGTGTGATGGCTAAACCAAGGGCTGTCCCCAAGTGTTTCTCATGTAAGATGCCTGCTCTGTGTGTGTGTGTGTGCAGTGCGTGCGTGTGTGTGTGTGTGCGTCCTGCCCTGACTGGAGTGTACACGTCGGTAGATGGGAGATCCAAACCTCCTTGGCTTCTCCTGGGATCAATAGTCAAAATGCAGATGGTCCACACACACACACACACACACACACACACACACACACACACACTCACACTCACACACACATTCACACACACACACACACACACACACACACTGTGGATCCCAACAGCTCGGCATGGTTTGGCTTCCCGGCCCTCCTCCTGATGAACACACTGGGATACCTCGTGGTACTTCCTCATCCACCTGGGTTGTGGGAGAACAACAACAATATTCCAATGGCGAAAATGATTAAGAAACATATTGAAAATCTTGAACGTCATATTGTTAATCCCAGGAGAGCCCAGAGGAGGATGGGTTGGGGTTTCTAAGGTCTGGCCTGCAAAGAGCCTGTCTTGTAATTCCCAGAGTAATGGCTGTAAATGAACAGTGTGTGTGTGTAATGGTGTGTAATGGTGTGTATACAGTAACTACATACAGAGTGGCAATCAACGTAACCCTGTGGTGTTGGTGATGGGTAGGGCCTGGAGTTTTTTCCATTCCATGTGACCTGACCAAGAAATACTCTGGGTCTTAGCGATGGGGTGTTGTTGTTAACAGTGTTTCTGGGTGTGTGGTTTGTGGTGATCTAGGATCAGTTTTAGACTCCCCCCAATCCTAACCTTAACCATTAGAGGGGGAGAAAGCTAAACTGATCTTAGATCAGTGTCAAGGCTAGGGACACTTCTTACTCGTGACTTGTTCCTGTGTGCTGTGTAAAGAGATAATAGCATGGTTGTGGTAATTGCAGATCCAGCCCTGTAGGGCGGCACTACGGTGAGTACACACAGGGAGTCTGTACATAGTGGGGGGGCAGTAAAGAAGAACAAAGCAGCTCAACTAGGCCGAGGGGACTTGATTGTAGTGTAAGACCTGTGTGAAACTCTTGAGTTTGGTGTCAATCATGCATTGATGTCAAGTTTGTTACGTGTGGATCTCAGGTTAGGATGTGGCCCCTTGAGATACAGGAATAAATCAAACTCAGTCTGGTAACACTAAAAAACTAAACAAAAACAATTGGGACAATAAAGAGGCATATATGGTGAAAGTTTGGAAGAATAAGCTATTTTATTTTCTCAGAAACGGTTGTATAGATACTGTGCTTTGGGATCTATTGTAGAGAGGAGGTTCTGCATCTCAAACGGCACCCTATTCTCTATGTAGTGCACTACAGGCACTATGGGTCTTGGTCAAAAGTAGTGCACTAGATAGGGAATAGGGTGCCATTTAGGATGCGCTCGGGTCTCTCTTGACTCCACAGAGCTTAACAGTCCCATTACACAGGGGTCAAAACCCCAACCTGTGCCATTTTGTTGGGGGTTCCTCCTATTGCAATTATCTACATTATGGAAGACCCTCTCCTCCCCTCTTTATATATCCCTCTTTTGTTCTCTCTCTCTTATTCGCTGATGTATCTCTTTCTCTCTGTTCTTCCTCTTCTCCCTTCCACTCTCTCTCTCCCTCCCTCCCTTTCTCTCTCTTACTGTGGGTCTTTCATATCTCTCTCCACTCTATTTTTTGTTTCCTTCTTTGACACATTTGTGTGTAAGCCTCAAAAGTAACAGTGGGACCACAGTCAGTCGCCCGAGGGCCTGGGAACCAACGAGCTGCTTTGTATCATCACTACTGCCCAAACACTAGTGGGTGCTTGGATGCATGTCTGTGAGGAGGGAAGGGCTGGCAAGGGTCTAATCAGATCTCTGTGCTAGAATCAAATGAATGATTCAAAAGTGATGTCATAAAGCGGAAGTAGTGTATATGCAGTGGGATCCTCAAAATGATTGGATCATTTTGCTCACATATACTTCCTGGTCTCTTATATGACACCTGTTGAATTCAGAGCCGTACATCTCAATGTGTGAATCCCAAATGCCACCGTATTCCCAATGTACAGTGCCTTGCGAAAGTATTCGGCCCCCTTGAACTTTGCGACCTTTTGCCACATTTCAGGCTTCAAACATAAAGATATAAAACTGTATTTTTTTGTGAAGAATCAACAACAAGTGGGACACAATCATGAAGTGGAACGACATTTATTGGATATTTCAAACTTTTTTAACAAATCAAAAACTGAAAAATTGGGCGTGCAAAATTATTCAGCCCCTTTACTTTCAGTGCAGCAAACTCTCTCCAGAAGTTCAGTGAGGATCTCTGAATGATCCAATGTTGACCTAAATGACTAATGATGATAAATACAATCCACCTGTGTGTAATCAAGTCTCCGTATGAATGCACCTGCACTGTGATAGTCTCAGAGGTCCGTTAAAAGCGCAGAGAGCATCATGAAGAACAAGGAACACACCAGGCAGGTCCGAGATACTGCTATGAAGAAGTTTAAAGCCGGATTTGGATACAAAAAGATTTCCCAAGCTTTAAACATCCCAAGGAGCACTGTGCAAGCGATAATATTGAAATGGAAGGAGTATCAGACCACTGCAAATCTACCAAGACCTGGCCGTCCCTCTAAACTTTCAGCTCATACAAGGAGAAGACTGATCAGAGATGCAGCCAAGAGGCCCATGATCACTCTGGATGATCTACAGCTGAGGTGGGAGACTCTGTCCATAGGACAACAATCAGTCGTATATTGCACAAATCTGGCCTTTATGGAAGAGTGGCAAGAAGAAAGCCATTTCTTAAAGATATCTATAAAAAGTGTTGTTTAAAGTTTGCCACAAGCCACCTGGGAGACACACCAAACATGTGGAAGAAGGTGCTCTGGTCAGATGAAACCAAAATTGAACTTTTTGGCAACAATGCAAAACGTTATGTTTGGCGTAAAAGCAACACAGCTCATCACCCTGAACACACCATCCCCACTGTCAAACATGGTGGTGGCAGCATCATGGTTTGGGCCTGCTTTTCTTCAGCAGGGACAGGGAAGATGGTTAAAATTGATGGGAAGATGGATGGAGCCAAATACAGGACCATTCTGGAAGAAAACCTGATGCAGTCTGCAAAAGACCTGAGACTGGGACGGAGATTTGTCTTCCAACAAGACAATGATCCAAAACATAAAGCAAAATCTACAATGGAATGGTTCAAAAATGAACATATCCAGGTGTTAGAATGGCCAAGTCAAAGTCCAGACCTGAATCCAATCGAGAATCTGTGGAAAGAACTGAAAACTGCTGTTCACAAATGCTCTCCATCCAACGTCACTGAGCTCGAGCTGTTTTGCAAGGAGGAATGGGAAAAAAATTCAGTCTCTCGATGTGCAAAACTGATAGAGACATACCCCAAGCGACTTACAGCTGTAATCGCAGCAAAAGGTGGCGCTACAAAGTATTAACTTAAGGGGGCTGAATAATTTTGCACGCCCAAGTTTTCAGTTTTTATTTGTTAAAAAAGTTTGAAATATCCAATAAATGTCGTTCCACTTCATGATTGTGTCCCACTTGTTGTTGATTCTTCACAAAAAAATACAGTTTTATATCTTTATGTTTGAAGCCTGAAATGTGGCAAAAGGTCGCAAAGTTCAAGGGGGCCGAATACTTTCGCAAGGCACTGTAGTGCAATGCTTTTGAAACAGGGCTCATTGAGCTCTAGTCTCAAATATCACACTATATAGGGAATATGGTGACATCTGGGTCACAACCTACCTATCTGTCTCTGGTTGAATCCTTCCTTTCAAACCCAGGCTCTGTGTGATGCTCCAGCACACAGAGACAGAAGGTCGAGAGAGAGAGGCTCTACCTCTTTCTGTGCACCGTTATTGAGTTAGATCGCTGCTACTATGACCGTTACACCCCTATCTGTGTCCCAAATTATACCCTATTCCCTTCATAGTGCACTACCTTTGACCAGAGTCTAGTGCACTACTTTTGAACAGGGCCCATGTGTAGAGAACAGGGTGTCATTTGGGATGTAGACCCTCTCTCTTTCTACTTCCTTCATTGTCCTCCTCCTTGCCTTTCACACAGAAAAATGATTTCAACCCTTTCCAAATTAACAGCTTGGATAAAGAACCAGCCCAGCCCAACCCTGTCTGTACTACCCCTTCCCCTCACCTCTCCTCACCTCCTCTCATCCCCCCTCACCTCTCGTCCTCTCCTCACCCCAGGTGAGGGTCTGGGTGTGGCTCCACCCACCTCACTCTCTTGTGTTTCTACAGGTTACATTGAGGCTGCTGTCATCCCCGTTGGTGCTAGGAGAATCAAAGTTGTGGAGGACAAGCCCTCACACAGCTTTCTGGGTAAGACACACACACACACACACACACACACACACACACACACTTGTGTTATGGGGTGCAGAGAACATTTAGCAGTTTTAAAGCTAATTTTCTGCAATTCTATACATTCTTCTATACATTCTTCTATACATTCTTGAAACTCGAATGTGTATTCATGTTATATTTGAGTACCTCAAACATTATAACATTACTACAAAATCTATGGGCTAAAAAACATTAGCTGACATGGGCTAGTTGATCTGGACATTTCTGACAAGTTATAAATAGATCTCCAAGGTATACAATGACCGACATGACAAGAGGAACTGATGATGCAAGATGTGTTGAATTGCAGGAAATAAGCTTTAAACCTGCAAAATTCTCTCTTCGCCAACAAGACGGTTGTGGAACGTTTGTTTAATTTCGGTGCTTGTACCCATAGAAATAGGGGTGTGCAGGGGGGGAGTGGGATATTCCCTAATGCTGGAAGGGGGGCCTGGATGAAAACAGTTTGGGAACCCCTTTAATAGACAACCACACAAGTTCATATTATCTGTCTAATGATGTGAACTTGTATTCCCTAAAGCAGGGTACTCAACTACTATCTGAAACGGTCCAGTGACACAAATGTCCTAGGTGGCAAAGGTCCAGGTGGATATGGTCATTTATTGGCGCTGTGGTTCAGCATAGTAACAAACCATGTTGTTATATCAAATGTTTTCAGAACACTGGTAAATACATTACAGGTTTTTACAATCGCTAGGACCCATTTCTCAATACTTAGGTCACCTTTTCAAAACTCTTCACACAGTGAGCACAACAGCAGTCTATGTGGGTTAAACTGTGGATAATGTTTCATTGCTTTGGCACAAAATGTTTACACATGTCTACATACTCTTTTCAAAACTGTTCAACTGAAGTTCAAAACCTAACATAAGCGATTGTCAAAAACTGTAAATGAGACCAATTAAACCTTTGTACATGGAACTTGAATTATTAAATAATATCTCAATTAAATTAAGTGCATGTTTTCTGGAGAACAAAGGAGAGTTAAATAACAAATCTGAAAGCACAGAAAGTCACTGTGGGCCATGCCATATTAATGTATAAGTCACTGTGGGCCATGCAATATTAATGTATAAGTCACTGTGGGCCATGCAATATTAATGTACAAGTCACTGTGGGCCATGCCATATTAATGTATAAGTCACTGTGGGTCATGCCATATTAATGTATAAGTCACTGTGGGCCATGCCATATTAATGTATAAGTCACTGTGGGCCATGCAATATTAATGTGTAAGTCACTGTGGGCCATGCAATATTAATGTATAAGTCACTGTGGGCCATGCAATATTAATGTATAAGTCACTGTGGGCCATGCCATATTAATGTACAAGTCACTGTGGGTCATGCCATATTAATGTATAAGTCACTGTGGGCCATGCCATATTAATGTATAAGTCACTGTGGGCCATGCCATATTAATGTACAAGTCTCTGTGGGTCATGCAATATTAATGTATAAGTCACTGTGGGCCATGCCATATTAATGTACAAGTCACTGTGGGTCATGCCATATTAATGTATAAGTCACTGTGGGTCATGCCATATTAATGTATAAGTCACTGTGGGCCATGCCATATTAATGTATAAGTCACTGTGGGTCATGCAATATTAATGTATAAGTCACTGTGGGTCATGCAATATTAATGTATAAGTCACTGTGGGCCATGCAATATTAATGTACAAGTCACTGTGGGCCATGCAATATTAATGTATAAGTCACTGTGGGCCATGCCATATTAATGTATAAGTCACTGTGGGTCATGCAATATTAATGTACAAGTCACTGTGGGCCATGCAATATTAATGTATAAGTCACTGTGGACCATGCCATATTAATGTACAAGTCACTGTGGGCCATGCAATATTAATGAATAAGTCACTGTGGACCTTGCATCAATGAGAGAAATGACACTTTCTGTCTCTTTAAAATGCTTTGAACTTTGACACAAATGGTGTGAGAGCAACTCTGGAGACACTGGTGCAGATGTCCATTGGTGAGCCTGGAGCGATATTTGTTTTGAATAAAGTTCATTGTGGAGAAGGCTGATTCACAGCTGTATGTGGAGCCAAACATGGGCAGGATGTCTAGTGCTAGTTCCTTGAGAACATGGACATCAGCTGCAGGCACCATCTTTCCATCTTTCCCCAGAATGTAAGACAGGGTCACAAAGACACATTTTCTTGTAGCTCAATCAACTCCATTTGCAGTGATGCAACTTCTACCCGTCTGAAGAGCTGTTTAGCTTCCTCTGACAACATCTACCCGTCTGAAGATCTGTTTAGCTTCCTCTGACAACTTCTACCCGTCTGAAGGACTGTTTAGCTTCCTCCGACAACATTTTGTGACTAAGATGGTTCTGGATGACCAGCAAGCGATTCTCTTCCAACAATGAATTCCCAGGCCCCCGTCCCTGCAGGAGGCCTTTTGCCTTTTGGTAGGCCGTCATTTTAAATGAGAATTTGTTCTTAACTGACTTGCCGAGTTAAATTAAGGTTAAATAAAAATATAAAAAAGTAATCAAAGCTAGCTTTGAGGTTCTCCATCAGCTGCTGGATGAAATCGACACGGTTGGATACATCTTTGTCTCCCTGCGTTTGTACCAGAAGATTGGAGAAGTGGACAAGTTCTCCCTGCGTTTGCACCAGAAGATTGGAGAAGTGGACAAGTTCTCCCTGCGTTTGTACCAGAAGATTGGAGAAGTGGACAAGTTCTCCCTGCGTTTGTACCAGAAGATTGGAGAAGTGGACAAGTTCTCCCTGCGTTTGCACCAGAAGATTGGAGAAGTGGACAAGTTCTCCCTGCGTTTGTACCAGAAGATTGGAGAAGTGGACAAGTTCTCCCTGCGTTTGTACCAGAAGATTGGAGAAGTGGACAAGTTCTCCCTGCGTTTGCTCTAGAAGATTGGAGAAGTGGACAAGTTCTCCCTGCGTTTGCACCAGAAGATTGGAGAAGTGGACAAGTTCTCCCTGGAGATCATTCTTGAAAAGCTCTAATTTCTTCTGGAAAGCCCAGACTGCTGCTATCATATCACACACTGTGTTGTCCTGTCGCTGCAGCTTAACATTCAGTTGATTGAGGTGTGATGTCATGTCTGTCACACTGTGTTGTCCTGCAGCTTAACATTCAGTTGATTGAGGTGTGATGTCATGTCTGTCACACTGTGTTGTCCTGCAGTTTAACATTCAGTTGATTGAGGTGTGATGTCATGTGTGTCACACTGTGTTGTCCTGTCCCTGCAGCTTAACATTCAGTTGATTGAGGTGTGATGTCATGTCTGTCACACTGTGTTGTCCTGCAGCTTAACATTCAGTTGATTGAGGTGTGATGTCATGTCTGTCAAAAATGCTACTATTTCCCTCTTCTCGTCATCAGAAAACTGAGTTGCCTTGTCACTCTTTTGCTCTGATAAGAAAGCTTTGATTTCCTCCTGAATGGCCCAGAAAGGTTCCAAAACCCCGCCTTCACTGAGCCATCTGACATTGTGCAGTAGTAAGTTATCAAAGCTGGCATTAACCTCTGTCAGAAAGCCTCGTAGCAGGCGGTGTTCTTGATCAGTTTCATCATCGTTGTCATGACCTCAGAATACTCTTTTCCCAGACTGGCACACAGGACAGACTGATGGATGATTTGATGTCAGGACAGGGTGGTCCTCTTTTAAACGTGTAACCAGTCCCCTCCTCTTCCTGTCATGGCTGGAGCTCCATCTGTGGTGATGGAGACCACTGACTTCAGAGCTCTCCCCCTTTTGGTCAGCATCCTTTTGACATTATCTCCCTGTGTGTCTGCTTCTAGATGTGTTAAGCCCAACAGCTCATCCCAGAATTACGTCTTTGTTTCATAATCAAATCTGACAAACAACAGAAGCAGGGCATTATCAGTGTTATCTGTTGAATCATCCACAGCCAATGAAATGCTTGGTGCATTCTGAATGACCTCATCAAGTTGTGAAGTCAAATCTTCAGCTAATATTTAATTTCTCCTCATTGCTGTGGAATCAAATCAAACTTTATTTGTCATGCCGAATACAAGTGTAGACCTTACCATGAAATGGTTACTTACAAGCACTTAACCAACAGTGCAGTTCAAGAAGAGTTAAGAAAATATTTACCAAATAAACTGAAGTAAAAAATAAAAGTAACACAATAACATGACAATAACAAGGCTATATACAGGGGGTACCGGTAATCTTTATTGTTTACCTGCAAACAAGGTGTCAGCAACTTCACACATGCGTTCTTTTACCATCTCAGCGTCAGTGTTTTCCCTAAACCCAAGCTATCCTCAGTGAACGCTCTGTTGCACGTTGTTGGGCTTTCAGGAAATTGACATGGACTTTTTGTCTCATATTGGGATTTGAGTTGTTTAATCTTGTTTGTTCTCACCTCCGTGTTCAGAGGATAAGTCTGATCTATATTACTATGCTTGGTGTAATGACGCTTAACATTGCCACTTTTCACGAGGGCTTCGGACTCGCTGCATATCAGGCACATTTGTTTTGTTCTGGTTGTGGGGAGAATGCATTTTCCGTCCACTCGCCATCAACAATTTTTTTTTTAACAAGCCATATTAACAAGGATACTGGTAAATAAGCTCCTTCTATCTGTGATATTAACAGTTGAACCTCAGTGAAATATTTATGTTTCTTTCTGCCTGCCTGCTTGTTCCGAGGTGTTGTAGAGGATATTTGCATTGATGTGATTGGGCAAGCCATGGACTCTTGCATTTAACCACGTGATTGGATTAGACGGGGCACTAGTAGAGGTGGAGGCCGTGGCGCCCGGGTCATTTTTGAAAGCTGTTTTAAAAAATGATTGATTGACTTGTATATGACTACTGTAAATGCTATGTTGTTGTTCTGCCAGTTGAGTTTGGCTGCCCCATACAGTCTTAAGCCAGTGCTAAAACATTCTGCACTGTCTAGCATGTTTTGTTCTCTGTCGACTCTGCAGGGAAATTTGAAAGCCGATAAACACACTCATTTGTCAGCCGCTTGTAAAGTGTTTGAACACTTCACTCTTGCAGTTTCCTTTTGAGTGTTCTGACAACAGCTATTAAACATTTTTCTAACTGTTAAGTGCTTTGTCAACAGGAAGGGCACACTGGGGACTGGAGACATCTAGTTCTGTGTGTAATGATAGGACAGTCTGGGATCCTCTCTAGTGATAGGAGGGAGTTGAGGGATGGAGGGAGAAGAGGGATGGAGGGAGAAGAGGGATGGGGAAGAGAGGAAGGGAAGTAGGGAGGGACAGAGGGAAGGGAGGGAGGAGAGACTGAAAGGCTAGCCACTCACTTTGAAAACACATCTGGTGATCTAAAGAAACACTCCAACACTACTTCCTTTTGTACAGTGTGAGGTATGTCTCCACCACGTTTTATATGATAAAGTTTCCCCAAGTCGCTGATCTTGGGTCAGTTTAGGATGTAGGAAGAGTTATTAAAGTGAATATGCATAGATAATAACAGAGAGTAGCTGTAGCATAGAAGGGGGGCAATGCAAATAGTCTGGGTAGCCATTTGATTAGCTGTTCAGGAATCTTATGGCTTGGGGGTAGAGGCTGTTTAGAAGCCTCTTGGACCTAGACATGGCGCACCGGTACCGCTTGCCATGCGGTAGCAGACAGAACAGTCCATGACTAAGGTGGCTGGAGTCTTTGACAATTTTTAGGGTCTTCCTCTGACACCGCCTGGTATAGAGGTCCTGGATGGCAGGAAGCTTGGCCCCGGTGATGTACTGGGCCGTATGCACTACCCTCTGTAGTGCCTTGCGGTTGGAGGCCGACCAGTTGCCATACCAGACAGTGATGCAACCCGTCAGGATGCTCTTGATGGTGCAGCTGTAAAACCTTTTGAGGATCTGAGGACCCATGCCAAATCTTTTCAGTCTCCTGGGGGGGAATAGCTTTTGTCGTGTCGTCACGACTGTCTTGGTGTGCTTGGACCATGATAGTTTGTTGGTGATGTGGACGCCAAGGAACTTGAATCTCTCAATCTGCTCCACTACAGCCCCATCGATGAGAATGAGGGCGTGCTCTGTCCTCCTTTTCCTGTAGTCCACAATCATCTCCTTCGTCTTGATCACGTTGAGGAAGAGGTTGTTGTCCTTGCACCACGCGGTCAGGTCTCTGGCCTCCTCCCTATAGGCTGTCTCATCGTTGTTGGTGATCAGGCCTACCACTGTTGTCATCAGCAAACTTAATGATGGTGTTGGAGTCGTTCCTGGCCATGCAGTCATGAGTGAAAAGGGAGTACAGGAGGGGACTGAGCACGCACCCCTGAGGGGCCCCCTTGTTGAGGATCAGCGTTGTGGATGTGTTGTTACCTACCCTTACCACCTGGGGGAAACCCATCAGGAAGTCGAGGATCCAGTTGCAGAGGAAGGTGTTTAGTCCTAGAGTCCTTAGCTTAGTTTTGAGCTTTGAGGCCACTATGGTGTTGAACGCTGAGCTGTAGTCAATGAATAGCATTCTCACATAGGTGTTCCTTTTGTCCAGGTGGGAAAGGGCAGTGTGGAGTGCAATAGAGATTGCATCTTCTGTGGATGTGGTATGTTGGTATGGTATGCAAATTGGAGTAGGTCTAGGATTTCTGGGATAATGGTGTTAATGTGAGCCATGACCAGCCTTTCAATGCATTTCATGGCTACAGACATGAGTGCTATGGGTCGGTAGTAATTTAGGCAGGTTACCTTAGTGTTCTTGGGCACAGGGACTATGGTGGTCTCCTTGAAACATTTTGGTATTACAGACTCAGACAGGGAGAGGTTGAAAATGTCAGTGAAGACACTTCCCAGTTGGTCAGCGCATGCTTGGAGTACACGTCCTGGTAATCCACCTGGCTCTGCGGCCTTGTGAATGTTGACCTGTCTAAAGGTCTTACTCACATCGGCTGCGGAGAGCGTGATCACACAGTTGTCCGGAACAGCTGATGCTCTCATGCATGTTTAGGTGTTACTTGCCTCAAAGTGAGCATAGAAGTTATTTAGCTCGTCTGGTAGGCTCATGTCACTGGGCTGCTCTCAGCTGTGCTTCCTTTTGTAGTCTGTAATAGTTAGCAAGCCCTGCCATATCTGACGAGTGTCGGAGCCGGTATAGTATGATTCGATCTTAGTTCTGTATTGACGCTTTCCCGGTTGGATGGTTCGTCAGAGGGCATAAAGGGATTTCTTATAAGCTTGCGGGTTAGAGTCCCGCTGCTTGAAAGCGGCAGTTCTACGCTGGTTAATCTTAAGATTGGGAGAGGAGAAGCTGATCCTCAGTCTGTACCTAAGGGAAACTTGTGAAATACTATGTGTAGAAAAGGAAAAGAGAATTTATGTTTTTTGTAGAGCTAGTAAACAACACAGTGATGACCATGGAACAGTGATGCTAATATTCTAATGATGACCATGGAACAGTGATGCTAATATTCTGATGATGACCATAGAACTGTGATGCTAATATTCTAATGATGACCATAGAACAGTGATGCTAATATTCTAATGATGACCATGGAACAGTGATGCTAATATTCTGATGATGACCATGGAACAGTGATGCTAATATTGTAACGATGACCATGAAACAGTGATGCTAATATTCTAATGATGACCATGGAACAGTGATGCTAATATCCTAATGATTACCATGGAACAGTGATGCTAATATTCTAACGATGACCATAGAAGAGTGATGCTAATATTCTAATGATGACCATGTGACAGTGATGCTAATAGTCTAATGATGACCATGGAACAGTGATGCTAATATTCTGATGATGACCATGGTACACTGATGCTAATAGTCTAATGATGACCATAGAACAGTGATGCTAATATTCTGATGATGACCATGGAACATTATGCTAATATTCTGATGATGACCATAGAACAGTGATGCTAATATTCTGATGATGACCATAGAAGAGTGATGCTAATATTCTGATGATGACCATGGAACAGTGATGCTAATATTCTAATGATGACCATGGAACAGTGATGCTAATATTCTAATGATGACCATGGAACAGTGATGCTAATATTCTAATGATGACCAATGAACTGTGATGCTAATAATCTAATGATGACCATGGAACAGTGATGCTAATATTCTAATGATGACCATATGACAGTGATGCTAATATTCTAATGATGACCATGAGACAGTGATGGTAATATTCTAATGATGACCATGAGACAGTGATGATAATATTCTAATGATGACCAATGAACAGTGATGCTAATATTCTAATGATGACCATGGAACAGTGATGCTAATAATCTAATGATGACCATGGAACAGTGATGCTAATATTCTAATGATGACCATATGACAGTGATGATAATATTCTAATGATGACCATGAGACAGTGATGAAAATATTCTAATGATGACCATATGACAGTGATGCTAATATTCTAATGATGACCATGGAACAGTGATGCTAATATTCTGATGATGACCATGAAACAGTGATGCTAATATTCTAATGATGACCATGAGACAGTGATGATAATATTCTAATGATGACCAATGAACAGTGATGCTAATAATCTAATGATGACCATTGAACAGTGATGCTAATATTCTAATGATGACCATATGACAGTGATGCTAATATTCTAATGATGACCATGAGACAGTGATGATAATATTATAATGATGACCATGAGACAGTGATGATAATATTCTAATGATGACCATGAGACAGTGATGATAATATTCTAATGATGACCATGAGACAGTGATGATAATATTATAATGATGACCATGGAACAGTGATGCTAATATTCTAATGATGACCATGAGACAGTGATTATAATATTCTAATGATGACCATGAGACAGTGATGATAATATTCTAATGATGACCATGAGACAGTGATGATAATATTCTAATGATGTCCATGAGACAGTGATGATAATATTCTAATGATGACCATGAGACAGTGATGATAATATTCTAATGATGACCATGAGACAGTGATGATAATATTCTAATGATGACCATGGAACAGTGATGCTAATATTCTAATGATGACCATGAGACAGTGATGATAATATTCTAATGATGACCATGAGACAGTGATGATAATATTCTAATGATGACCATGAGACAGTGATGATAATATTCTAATGATGACCATGAGACAGTGATGATAATATTATAATGATGACCATGAGACAGTGATGATAATATTATAATGATGACCATGAGACAGTGATGATAATATTCTGATGATGACCATGGAACAGTGATGCTAATATTCTAATGATGACCATATGACAGTGATGCTAATATTCTAATGATGACCATGAGACAGTGATGATAATATTCTAATGATGACCATGAGACAGTGATGATAATATTCTAATGATGACCATGAGACAGTGATGATAATATTCTAATCCATTTTAAAGATCTGAAGTAGTTTTTTTGTGTATAGTTAATATTATGTTTCTGGGCAGTTTTATAGTAAAGTGTTTAAATTATTTTCAATTCCATCTAAATCTGTAAGTTCATTGACATGCAGTAAAACAAACATGTTTAGAAAGAGTCCATTCACTGTGCAAGGTGTTTTTATTTCTCTGGAGCTCTCTCTGGTCGTCAAGTCCTTCCAAAAGAATAATTAAAACAACATGCATTTGGAAAAACCTGGCTCAAACATTAAATTCTTATGGAATGTCTTACAGTACACCCCAACAGTCTCTCTGTTTTGCTCTTTATTCTCTCTTTATTTTCTCGCTCTCTCTCCACCCTCGCTCTCTTTCTAATGCATTACCCAACAACCTTAAGTCAAGCACCGCATGTCCACAGGGGATAATGTGGACATGCGGTGAGGTAGTCTGTTTGCTGGACTTCACAACCTCCACAGTCTCCACATCAAGGGACACTCTCTTAGTTGGAACCAACTGGGTCTCTGATGCTGTGCTGCTTTCCTGTGGTTCAGGCACTGCGAGAAGTAAAACCTCACTGACCGGGGTCGGCTATTTCGAAAGCAGCCAATTTGGGCACCAAAAGTCATTTTCAGAGAAGTGAAGAGAAGTGTATGTTCACTTTGACTGCCTGCTACATTTTAATTGTTTGTTTGCTCCTCTTTAAATTAAAAATATACATATTTTAGGTTAGAGACATGGTTTGAATTATGGGTTTGTATAAAGGTAGTGATTTAAGGGAACAGTCAGAGTGGGAATTGAACCCTGCGTTTACAGGTCTAGGCATGTTGGTGGAGACTGTGGTATGCTTACTTTCAATGGAAGTGATAGGGGCAAGTGATAGGGAACCATCTAACATCAAGTTGTCCTGAACTTCCTCTTAAATTAATTCTACATCCTGCTTGTTCCAGCAATGAAAGACTCTACCAAGAGGTCCATCAACAGCGACTGGAAGATCGAGCTTCCTGGAGAGTTCCAGCTGGCCGGCACTACAGTGCGCTACGTCCGGAGAGGACTCTGGGAGAAAATGTCCGCCAAGGGACCCACCAAGACCCCGCTGTACCTCATGGTAAACCTATCATGTAGAGAGAGATTGTGTGTGTGTGTGTGTGTGTGTGTGTGTGTGTGTGTGTGTGTGTGTGTGTGTGTGTGTGTGTGTGTGTGTGTGTGTATCCCTATCATGCGAATGCATGTTGAGCTGATGCATTTAACCTCCTCAGTCTACTCCACATGATGACAGAGATCAGAGAGGGACAGATAAAGAGCATGGAAATTGGGCTTCAAAGGAAGAAAGTTGTTGTTAGTTTAAATGTAATCTTTATTTAACTAGGCAAGTCAGTTAAGAACACATTCTTATTTACAATGACAGCCTACCAGGGAACGCTCTAACTACTAGGCTACCTGCCACCCCAAATGGCCCTCTGGAGGCATCATGTGATACAGATGTAGTATCTTAATTAGAGCCAGTGTGCTACAGTAGGGAAATAATCCTGCAGCAACAGGAAATGTCAGTTATTATGTGGATTATATAAAAACATTTGTAGGGATTGATACATTTTTGTTAAGGGAAAATCAAGTCTGAAATATCAAAGTGGAAATGTTCAAACTTCAGATGCCCTTTTAAACCTTAACATTTCTAGGGCTAGCGGAGCCCCTCGACAACATTCCGCTGAAAAGGCAGTGCGCGAAATTCCAAAATATTTTTTTGAAATAGGTAACTTTCACACATTAACAAGTCCAATACAGCAATTGAAAGATAAACATCTCGTTAATCAACCCATCCTGTCCGATTTAAAAAATGCTTTACAGCGAAATCACAACATATTATGATTATGTTAGGTAATAGCCAAGTCCAAAAAACACACAGCCATTTATTCAGCCAAAGATAGCCAAAGATAGTCACCAGCCAAAGATAGAGTCACAAAAAGCAGAAATATAGATAAAATGAATCACTAACCTTTGATGATCTTCATCAGATGACACTCATAGGACATCATGTTACACAATACATGTATGTTTTGTTCGATAATGTGCATATTTATCTAAGATGGCATCGATCTAAGATGGCATAGCAGTTCAGACGTCTTTTTGTCCTCGTCCTGTCGTGTCCCGTATATATATATATTTACAACTTTTTTTTTCACATACATTTTTAATTTTCCATAAACTCATCTTCAGAACATTCTCCTGCAATCCGCTTCACCAATTTCTATTTATATAAAAAAGTATTATTTACCTCAGATCTGTAATCCTCCAAGAGGCTAGCCAGAAAACTAGCCAGAAGCTAGCCGGGAGCTAGCCGGGAGCTAGCCAGGAGCTGGTCCAGAAGCTAATCAGAAGCTGGTTCAGAAGCTAGTTAGCTTCTTTACTGGCTAATCGTTAGTACTCAGCTAACCACGGTTTGTGGTCATCGGCTGTCCTTTGGCTCGAGAATCTATCAGCAGTTTTGTACGGCGCGGTGCAGCGCAGCGCGGCTCGGAACGGAACATACCGGACCAATTTTTCTCTCCATGTCCTTGGATTTCAGCCGCTGGCTCTGGACATTCATACCTGGATCTCACAGCTAGCTAGCTGCTATCCGTGTGACTATCGGCTTTCGTCGATTCCGGAGCTAACATCAATTGTTCCGGAGCTAGCCAGCTGAAGAGTTCCATCAATCACTCCTGGGCTGCAGTCACCTATCCGGACCCGTTTTTCTGCCTACGCGGAGCCCCACCGGGCCTTCACAGCTGGACTGCCGACGTTGTCTACCCGAGGGAGTTGTCCGGCTGGCTCCTCCGGCGCGACGTTGCCTGGGCGCCCATCTGCGGCCTGCTAGCCGTTGGCTGTCTTATCGGCTGCTATCTGAATAGACAATCGGACAATTTTATTTTATTTGTATTTATTTATTTTTCTTCTTGGGCCTCTATAACTATATCTATTGTTTTTATTTTTGTTGTTGTTGTGTGATTTGGATTATTCCCCTCTACCACACGGAAACCCACTAATCTACTGACGGAACGCAAGAGGTGGCTAATAACTGACCTCCATCCTATGCTAGCTTGCTACCGATTTAGCTGTCTAAATCGCCGTGACCCCCAACCAACCTCTCCACTCACTGGACCCTTTTGATCACTCGACTAAGCATGCCTCTCCTTAATGTCAATATGCCTTGTCCATTGCTGTTCTAGTTAGTGTTTATTGGCTTATTTCACTGTAGAGCCTCTAGTCCTGCTCATTATACCTTATCCAACCTATTAGTTCCACCACCCACACATGCAATGACATCTCCTGGTTTCAATGATGTTTCTAGAGACAATATCTCTCTCTTCATCACTCAATACCTAGGTTTACCTCCACTGTATTCACATCCTACCTTACCTTTGTCTGTACATTATACCTTGATGCTATTTTATCGCCCCCAGAAACCTCCTTTTACTCTCCGTTCCAGACGTTCTAGACGACCAATTCTTATTGCTTTTAGCCGCACCCTTATTCTACTCCTACTCTGTTCCTCTGGCGATGTAGAGGTGAATCCAGGCCCTGCAGTGCCTAGCTCAACTCCTATTCCCCAGGCGCTCTCTTTTGACGACTTCTGTAACCGTAATAGCCTTGGTTTCATGCATGTTAACATTAGAAGCCTCCTCCCTAAGTTTGTTCTATTCACTGCTTTAGCACACTCTGCCAACCCGGATGTTCTAGCTGTGTCTGAATCCTGGCTTAGGAAGACCACCAAAAATTCAGAAATTTTAATTCCAAACTACAACATTTTCAGACAAGATAGAACTGCCAAAGGGGGCGGTGTTGCAATCTACTGCAAAGATAGCCTGCAGAGTTCTGTCCTACTATCCAGGTCTGTACCCAAACAATTTGAACTTCTACTTTTAAAAATCCACCTCTCTAAAAACAAGTCTCTCACCTTTGCCGCCTGCTATAGACCACCCTCTGCCCCCAGCTGTGCTCTGGACACCATATGTGAACTGATTGCCCCCCATCTATCTTCAGAGCTTGTGCTGCTAGGCGACCTAAACTGGAACATGCTTAACACCCCAGCCATCCTACAATCTAAACTTGATGCCCTCAACCTCACACAAATTATCAATGAACCTACCAGGTACCTCCCCAAAGCCTTAAACACGGGCACCCTCATAGATATCATCCTAACCAACTTGCCCTCTAAATACACCTCTGCTGTTTTCAACCAAGATCTCAGCGATCACTGCCTCATTGCCTGCATCCGTAATGGGTCAGCGGTCAAACGACCTCCACTCATCACTGTAAAACGCTCCCTGAAACACTTCAGCGAGCAGGCCTTTCTAATCGACCTGGCCGGGGTATCCTGGAAGGATATTGATCTCATCCCGTCAGTAGAGGATGCCTGGATATTTTTTTTAAATGCCTTCCTAACCATCTTAAATAAACATGCCCCATTCAAGAAATTTAGAACCAGGAACAGATATAGCCCTTGGTTCTCCCCAGACCTGACTGCCCTTAACCAACACAAAAACATCCTATGGCGTTCTGCATTAGCATCGAACAGCCCCCGTGATATGCAGCTGTTCAGGGAAGCTAGAAACCATTATACACAGGCAGTTAGAAAAGCCTAGCTTTTTCAAGCTGAAATTTGCTTCCTGTAACACTAACTCAAAAAAGTTATGGGACACTGTAAAATCCATGGAGAATAAGAACACCTCCTCCCAGCTGCCCACTGCACTGAAGATAGGAAACACTGTCACCACTGATAAATCCACCATAATTGAGAATTTCAATAAGCATTTTTCTACGGCTGGCCATGCTTTCCACCTGGCTACTCCTACCCCGGTCAACAGCACTGCACCCCCCACAGCAACTCGCCCAAGCCTTCCCCATTTCTCCTTCTCCCAAATCCGTTCAGCTGATGTTCTGAATGAGCTGCAAAATCTGGACCCCTACAAATCAGCCGGGCTAGACAATCTGGACCCTTTCTTTCTAAAATTATCTGCCAAAATTGTTGCCACCCCTATTACTAGCCTGTTCAACCTCTCTTTCGTGTCGTCTGAGATTCCCAAAGATTGGAAAGCAGCTGCGGTCATCCCCCTCTTCAAAGGGGGGGACACTCTTGACCCAAACTGCTACAGACCTATATCTATCCTACCATGCCTTTCCAAGGTCTTCAAAAGCCAAGTCAACAAACAGATTACCGACCATTTCGAATCTCACCATACCTTCTCTGCTATGCAATCTGGTTTCAGAGCTGGTCATGGGTGCACCTCAGCCACGCTCAAGGTCCTAAATGATATCTTAACCGCCATCGATAAGAAACATTACTGTGCAGCCGTATTCATTGATCTGGCCAAGGCTTTCGACTCTGTCAATCACCACATCCTCATCGGCAGACTCGACAGCCTTGGTTTCTCAATTGATTGCCTCGCCTGGTTCACCAACTACTTCTCTGATAGAGTTCAGTGTGTCAAATCGGAGGGTCTGCTGTCCGGACCTCTGGCAGTCTCTATGGGGGTGCCACAGGGTTCAATTCTTGGACCGACTCTCTTCTCTGTATACATCAATGAGGTCGCTCTTGCTGCTGGTGAGTCTCTGATCCACCTCTACGCAGACGACACCATTCTGTATACTTCTGGCCCTTCTTTGGACACTGTGTTAACAACCCTCCAGGCAAGCTTAAATGCCATACAACTCTCCTTCCGTGGCCTCCAATTGCTCTTAAATACAAGTAAAACTAAATGCATGCTCTTCAACCGATCGCTACCTGCACCTACCCGCCTGTCCAACATCACTACTCTGGACGGCTCTGACTTAGAATATTTGGACAACTACAAATACTTAGGTGTCTGGTTAGACTGTAAACTCTCCTTCCAGACCCATATCAAACATCTCCAATCCAAAGTTAAATCTAGAATTGGCTTCCTATTTCGCAACAAAGCATCCTTCACTCATGCTGCCAAACATACCCTTGTAAAACTGACCATCCTACCAATCCTCGACTTTGGCGATGTCATTTACAAAATAGCCTCCAATACCCTACTCAACAAATTAGATGCAGTCTATCACAGTGCCACCAAAGCCCCATATACTACCCACCATTGCGACCTGTACGCTCTCTTTGGCTGGCCCTCGCTTCATACTCGTCGCCAAACCCACTGGCTCCATGTCATCTACAAGACCCTGCTAGGTAAAGTCCCCCCTTATCTCAGCTCGCTGGTCATCATAGCATCTCCCACCTGTAGCACACGCTCCAGCAGGTATATCTCTCTAGTCACCCCCAAAACCAATTCTTTCTTTGGCCGCCTCTCCTTCCAGTTCTCTGCTGCCAATGACTGGAACGAACTACAAAAATCTCTGAAACTGGAAACACTTATCTCCCTCACTAGCTTTAAGCACCAACTGTCAGAGCAGCTCACAGATTACTGCACATGTACATAGCCCACCTATAATTTAGCCCAAACAACTACCTCTTTCCCTACTGTATTTAATTTATTTATTTATTTTGCTCCTTTGCACCCCATTATTTTTATTTCTACTTTGCACTTTGCACATTCTTCCATTGCAAATCTACCATTCCAGTGTTTTACTTGCTATATTGTATTTACTTTGCCACCATGGCCTTTTTTGCCTTTACCTCCCTTATCTCACCTCATTTGCTCACATCGTATATAGACTTGTTTATACTGTATTATTGACTGTATGTTTGTTTTACTCCATGTGTAACTCTGTGTCGTTGTATGTGTCGAACTGCTTTGCTTTATCTTGGCCAGGTCGCAATTGTAAATGAGAACTTGTTCTCAACTTGCCTACCTGGTTAAATAAAGGTGTTCTCAACTAGCCTACCTGGTTAAATAAAGGTGTTCTCAACTTGCCTACCTGGTTAAATAAAGGTGTTCTCAACTAGCCTACCTGGTTAAATAAAGGTGTTCTCAACTAGCCTACCTGGTTAAATAAAGGTGTTCTCAACTTGCCTACCTGGTTAAATAAAGGTGTTCTCAACTAGCCTACCTGGTTAAATAAAGGTGTTCTCAACTAGCCTACCTGGTTAAATAAAGGTGTTCTCAACTAGCCTACCTGGTTAAATAAAGGTGTTCTCAACTAGCCTACCTGGTTAAATAAAGGTGTTCTCAACTAGCCTACCTGGTTAAATAAAGGTGTTCTCAACTAGCCTACCTGGTTAAATAAAGGTGTTCTCAACTAGCCTACCTGGTTAAATAAAGGTGAAATAAAAAATAAATAAATAAAAAAATATTTATATGCAAAAATCTCAGTTTACAGTGGCGCATTATGTGCAGTAATGTCCGGTGACACATGACGGGGCCTCCCGGGTGGCGCAGTGGTCTAGGGCACTGCATTGCAGTGCTAGCTGTGCCACCAGAGACTCTGGGTTTTATATAGTTTTATATCTTTATGTTTGAAGCCTGAAATGTGGCAAAAGGTTGCAAAGTTCAAGGGGGCCGAATACTTTCGCAAGGCACTGTATGTTGAAGAGGGTGGGGCTCAAGCTACTTCCCTGTCTCGCCCCATGGCCCTGTGGGAAGAAATGTTAATTTTTTTTGCCAATTTTAACTGCACACTTTTGTTTTTGTGCATGGATTTTATAATGTCTGATGTTTTCCCCCAACACCGCTTTCCATCAATTTATAGCAGACCCTCATGCCAAATTGAGTCAAAAGCTTTTTTGAAATCAACAAAGCATGACAAGACTTTGCCTTTGTTTTGTTTGTTTGTCAATTGGGGGTGTGCAGGGTGAATACGTGGTCTGTCGTAGGGTAATTTGGTATAAAGCAAATTTGATATTTGCTCAGTACGTTGTTTTCACTGATGAAATGTACAAGTCTGCTGTTAATTATAATGCAGATGATTTCCCCAAGGTTGCTGTTGATGCATATCCCACGGTAGTTATTCCAAATATTAGGGAAGATGCCAGAGCTGAGGATGATGTTAAAGAATTTAAGTATAGCCAATTGAAATGTGTGGTCTGTATTTTGTCTACATATTGTCCTGTAGTTCATTCAATGTAATTGGAGAATCCAATGGGTTCTGGTAGTCTTTAATAGTTGATTCTAAGATTTGTATTTGATCATGTATATGTGTTTGCTCTTTGTTATAGAGCCACCAAGATTAGAGAAGTGGTTTATCCATACATCTCCATTTTGGATAGATAATTCTTTGTGTTGTTGTTTGTTTAGTTAGTGTGTTCCAATTTCCCCAGAAGTGGTTCGAG
Organism: Oncorhynchus clarkii lewisi; assembly: GCF_045791955.1. Taxonomy (NCBI): domain Eukaryota; kingdom Metazoa; phylum Chordata; class Actinopteri; order Salmoniformes; family Salmonidae; genus Oncorhynchus; species Oncorhynchus clarkii. Next base: position 82,212,769 of record NC_092152.1, on the reverse strand, counting down.
TCTATGGATTCTTCAATTACATTGAGCTGATTTCTGATGTGCTTTTCCTTCTTCTGTAGTGTATTTCTGTATTGTTTTAGTGATTCACCATAGTGAAGGCATAGACTCAGGTTTTCTTGGTTTCTATTTTGGTTAGATAGGTTTCTCAATTTCTATCTTAGGGTTTTGCATTCTTCACCAAACCATTTGTTATTGTTGTTAATTTTCTTAGGTTGTCTGCTTGAAATTTTGAGATTTGATAGGGAAGCTGAAATGTCAAATATACTGTTTAGGCTTTCTACTGCCAAGTTTACACCTTCACTATTACAGTGAAATGTTTTATCCAGGAAGTTGTCTAAAAGGGATTGAATTTGTTGTTGCCTAATTGTTTTTTGGTAGGTTTCAACACTACTTTCCTTCAATCTTCCTTTGGCTTTGATACCTCGTGATTGATTATTGCTCTGTTCAAGTAGACTGTTATTTTGCTGTGATGTGATAGGGATGTTAGTGGGCTGACTGAACGCTTTGAGAGACTCTGGGTTGAGGTCAGTGATAAAGTAATCTACAGTACTACTGCCAAGGGATGAGCTGTAGGTGAACCTACCATAGGAGTCTCCTCGTTGCCAATGACTATATTACAGACCCAGTGTGTTACAGAGCTGCAGGAGTTGTGACCCGTTTTGTTGGTTGTTTTGTCATAGTTGTGTCTAGGGGGGCATATTTGGGAGGAAATACTATCAGCTCCAGGTGGGTGTTTGTCCCCCTATGTGCTGAGGGTGTCAGGTTCTTGTCCAGTTCTGGCATTTAGGTCGCCACAGACTAGTACATGTCCCTGGGCCTGGAAGTAGTTGATCTCCCCCTCTAGGATGGAGAAGCTGTCATTGTTAAAGTATGGGGATTCTATTGGGGGGGATATAGATAGCACACATGAGGACATTTGTCCGTGTTGAGATAATTTCCTTAATAATTTATAGCCAGATGTAAAATGTTCCTGTTTTGACTAATTTAATAGTTGGTTAGGTCTGCTCTATATCGAATTAGCATACCTCCTGAGTCTCTTCCCTGTTTCACACCTGGTAGTTTGGTGGATGGGACTTCCAGCTCTCTGTAAACTGGAGGGCAACCAGTGGATCTGTCTCCTCTATACCATGTTTCTTGTAGGATGACAATGACTGTATTTCCAATGTCTTTGATGAAGTCTAAGTTCCTGCGCATTAGGCCAAGAGCAGATAACCTTAGACCTTGTATATTCCAGGATGAGATAGTAAAAGCTTTGTGTTCCATTGTGTCTAGTGTTGTTTTCAAGGGGTTTAGGCCCGGACCATTACAGTAGGTGTGAGCAGAGCATGTTGAGCATCCGATACATACCTCTTAGTTCGTAAGATGGGGCTTGGGCGGGTGTATTCATGGGGTTTGGGCCTGTTGCTCTGCTCAAGGCCTGGACATATGTGTGGCTGTCATGTTGAGATCTTTGCTGTGGGGAGGGGGGGGGGGCTGCATAGGTCTGATCTGGGGGGGGGCCTATATACTGTGGGTGTGGCCAGGCTTTGTTTGGCGGGGTCTCAGCTGGTTGGATTGTGGCTGGTGATGCTGTGGTCTGGGTGTGGTCTGGGTCCTCTTGGCGTGGGTTCTCTCAGTGCAGGTCCTTTGGGAGGGGTCTTGCAGGTCTGGGAGGGTGTCTCACTGGTCTGGGCGGGGTGTCCGTTGCTCTGTGCTCCTGTTTGAGGTTCTGGGGCTGCGGTTGAGGGTGACATCCTTCAGGGTCCTGGCAAAAGTTGGGATTGCTGCCTTGTAGAGGTGGACCTCTCTCTCTTTCCTTTACAAAGTATTTCAGGATGCTTGGGGGAGGCTGTATGTTCTGCTAGAGAGGGCAGGTTAAATGTACATCTGTAATGTGGATCTGGATTGTGCATTGTACTGATAATGTGGTTGTGCTAAGGTTTGGTGCTATGGATTTAGAAGGGGGGGCTCTATATATTATGTCTCTCTCCTCACTCACTCACTCTTTGTCTCTGAACATGACCCAGTCTCTCAACCCATCTCTATGGTATACACTATCAGGACGTTGTGTCTGAACATAACAAGCCAGTGTTTCTAAACATACAGTGCCTTGCGAAAGTATTCGGCCCCCTTGAACTTTGCGACCTTTTGCCACATTTCAGGCTTCAAACATAACGATATAAAACTGTATTTTTTTGTGAAGAATCAACAACAAGTGGGACACAATCATGAAGTGGAACGACATATATTGGATATTTCAAACTTTTTTAACAAATCAAAAACTGAAAAATTGGGCGTGCAAAATTATTCAGCCCCCTTAAGTTAATACTTTGTAGCGCCACCTTTCGCTGCGATTAGAGCTGTAAGTCGCTTGGGGTATGTCTCTATCAGTTTTGCACATCGAGAGACTGACATTTTTTCCCATTCCTCCTTGCAAAACAGCTCGAGCTCAGTGAGGTTGGATGGAGAGCATTTGTGAACAGCAGTTTTCAGTTCTTTATTTATTTTCTTTATGTTTATTTTTGAACCATTCCATTGTAGATTTTGCTTTATGTTTTGGATCATTGTCTTGTTGGAAGACAAATCTCCGTCCCAGTCTCAGGTCTTTTGCAGACTCCATCAGGTTTTCTTCCAGAATGGTCCTGTATTTGGCTCCATCCATCTTCCCATCAATTTTAACCATCTTCCCTGTCCCTGCTGAAGAAAAGCAGGCCCAAACCATGATGCTGCCACCACCATGTTTGACAGTGGGGATGGTGTGTTCAGGGTGATGAGCTGTGTTGCTTTTACGCCAAACATAACGTTTTGCATTGTTGCCAAAAAGTTCAATTTTTGTTTCATCTGACCAGAGCACCTTCTTCCACATGTTTGGTGTGTCTCCCAGGTGGCTTGTGGCAAACTTTAAACAACACTTTTTATGGATATCTTTAAGAAATGGCTTTCTTCTTGCCACTCTTCCATAAAGGACAGATTTGTGCAATATACGACTGATTGTTGTCCTATGGACAGAGTCTCCCACCTCAGCTGTAGATCTCTGCAGTTCATCCAGAGTGATCATGGGCCTCTTGGCTGCATCTCTGATCAGTCTTCTCCTTGTATGAGCTGAAAGTTTAGAGGGACGGCCAGGTCTTGGTAGATTTGCAGTGGTCTGATACTCCTTCCATTTCAATATTATCGCTTGCACAGTGCTCCTTGGGATGTTTAAAGCTTGGGAAATCTTTTTGTATCCAAATCCGGCTTTAAACTTCTTCACAACAGTATCTCGGACCTGCCTGGTGTGTTCCTTGTTCTTCATGATGCTCTCTGCGCTTTTAACGGACCTCTGAGACTATCACAGTGCAGGTGCATTTATACGGAGACTTGATTACACACAGGTGGATTGTATTTATCATCATTAGACATTTAGGTCAACATTGGATCATTCAGAGATCCTCACTGAACTTCTGGAGAGAGTTTGCTGCACTGAAAGTAAAGGGGCTGAATAATTTTGCACGCCCAATTTTTCAGTTTTTGATTTGTTAAAAAAGTTTGAAATATCCAATAAATGTCGTTCCACTTCATGATTGTGTCCCACTTGTTGTTGATTCTTTACAAAAAAATACAGTTTTATATCTTTATGTTTGAAGCCTGAAATGTGGCAAAAGGTCGCAAAGTTCTAGGGGGCCGAATACTTTCTCAAGGCACTGTAACTCCCTCTCCCCTAGGTGCTGTTGTTCCATGACCAGACCTATGGGATACACTATGAGTACACAGTGTCTCTGAACGTAACTGAACGTGATGATGTCAGTGAGGAGCAGAGAGCACCAGAGCACCTCTACCTTTGGACACACAGCTCCTGGCAAGACTGCAACGTACAGTGTGGAGGAGGTATGACGCACACACATCCCAAGGAGAGTCTTTGCAGGGTTTCTGATAGCTGTTGACCTTGGATTCATGCAAACTTTCAGCCACCCCTCCAGTTCCCCCCACCCCCCTCCAGTACACCCCTCCCCTTCAGTCCCCCCAGTTCCCCCTCCTCCCCCACCCCCCAACCCACCCCCCCTCCAGTTCCCCCCCCCCCAGTTCCCCCATACCCCCTTCAGTTCCCCCACCCCCCTTCAGTTACCCTCCACCCTTTCAGGTCCCCCCCATACCCCCTTCAGTTCCCCCACCCCCCTTCAGTTACCCTCCACCCTTTCAGGTCCCCCCCACCCCCCTTCAGTTACCCTCCACCCTTTCAGGTCCCCCCCACCACCCTTCAGTTCCCCACACCCACCTTCAGTTACCCCCTTCAGTTCCCCCCGCCCCCTTCAGCAACCCCCCACCCCCTTCAGTACCCCCCACCCCCCTTCAGTTCCCCCACCCCCCTTCAGTTCCCATCCACCACTGCTGCTTCTATCCATTTCGGTTACAAGTTAGATATGGGCCTCTAATCTTGACTGTGGAGCGTCACGTCTGTTCTCCATGCTGATGCACTAATCTGGGGCTGGTTGCCCAGCGCAGAGGATCTGCCAGGATCCGGGTTCCACAACAAACATTAAACACAGCTTGGCTGGATGGCTGCCTGGGGCAATGAGGGATGGGGAGAGGGCACATGGGCTGTTGCTCTCACACATTCACATGAGCAAACACACATATATACTGTTGAGGCTAGTGAGGTTGGGTTAGTGGGTTACACCTGGTTGGTGAGGCTGGAGCCATTCAGCTGGGACTGAGGTAGAGAGAGTTGGGGCTTGAAGGCTGGGCTTAGAGGCTGTGTCGGAGGGTTAGTTGGATTGATTGTTGGGACTGAGGTAGTGGGATGGGGCTTAGAGGCTGTGTCGGAGGGTTAGTTGGATTGATTGTTGGGACTGAGGTAGTGGGATGGGGCTTGGAGGCTGGGCTTAGAGACTGTGTCGGAGGGTTAGTTGGATAGATTGTTGGTACTGAGGTAGTGGGTTGGATCTTGGAGACGTGTTAGAGGCTATGTCAGAGGGTTAGTTGGACAGACCGTTGGGACTGAGGTAGTGGGTTGGATCTTGGAGACGTGTTAGAGGCTATGTCAGAGGGTTAGTTGGACAGACCGTTGGGACTGAGGTAGTGGGTTGGGTCTTGGAGACGTGTTAGAGGCTATGTCAGAGGGTTAGTTGGACAGACCGTTGGGACTGAGGTAGTGGGTTGGGTCTTGGAGACGTGTTAGAGGCTATGTCAGAGGGTTAGTTGGACAGGCCTTTGGGGCTTGGGGGAGACAAATAGGCCCAGTGTTGGTGAACTTCTAACCTCTGAACTAGAGCACACCAGACAGATAGAGCTGGCTCCCACTGTGGGACTCTCAACTGGGTTACCACGAACATACACGCAAACAAAGTTAAACACGTGCATGTACACGTGCACTCTCATGCAGGCACACACACAGTGGACAGCACACTGCACACATACAGTACGTGTCTCTAGTTTTGCCTATTCAATTCTCAGTTCATTGCTGAGACTGCAAATATCTAGAGCTGATTCTGGTGATATTAAAAATAAACTTTGAGGAAAAAACGTTATTTTTATTAACTCAGAGCAACAGTATTTTACCATCATCTAGCAGTAGATGTGAAGTGGATGGATAGGTGGCTAGTTAATGTTGTTTTAACCCTTAAGAGTAGATTACCCTTTACTATAAATTCAACTGATGTTGTATCTCAACCAGTGGAAAACAAGGCTGCAAAAATATATTACAATTATCAGTAGGTTGTACTTCAATTTGCTGTTGAACTCATCTCAACACTATGACATCAATGACATGATTTTTTAAAAGTTGATTACTTTGTAAAACTATTTAGTTATGAACTATGATAAATCCATCCAATTATGAACTGAAGTAACTCTCGAAGCAAGTCTGGTAATAATTAGAGTGAAAACAGCACCATGACATCAGCGGTTTTATCGCTATCCAGTGACTGATTAGCTATAATGCGTTGTTCAGTCTGAATCATCGATAACATATGTCATTTAGCTGTGATAGGTGTTTCAACCTTGGCTGGTGAGAGGGTGTGTGCAGGTTTAGGTGACCACTTTTGTTTATTTGTCCGTTCACTCGTTTGGAGTGCTTTAACAATGTCAAGGGTGAAGCTTATTGTAGCCAGCTAGTGGTTATCTTATTGTATCCAGCTAGTGGTTAGCTTATTGTAGCCAGCTGGAGGTTAGTTTGTTGTAGCCAGCTAACAGTTAGGTTGTTGTAGCCAGCTTGCTGCTAAATTATTTTAGCCAGCTAGTGGTGAGTTTGTTGTAGCCAGCTAGCAGTTAGTTTGTTATAGCCAGCTAGCGGTTAGTTTGTTGTAGCCAGCTAGCGGTTAGTTTGTTGTAGCCAGCTCGCGGTTAGTTTGTTGTAGCCAGCTAGCGGTTAGTTTCTTGTAGCCAGCTAGCAGTTAGTTTATTGTAGCCAGCTAGCGGTTAGTTTGTTGTAGCAAGCTAGCGGTTAGTTTGTTGTATCCAGCTAGCGGTTAGTTTGTTGTAGCCAGCTAGCGGTTAGTTTGTTGTAGCCAGCTAGCAGTTAGTTTGTTGTAGCCAGCTACGGGTTAGTTTGTTGTAGCCAGCTAGGGGTTAGTTTGTTGTAGCCAGCTAGCGGTTAGTTTGTTGTAGTCAGCTAGCAGTTCGTTTTTAAAGCCAACTAGCGGTTCGTTTTTGTAGCCAGCTAGCGATTAGTTGGTTGTAGAGAGCTTGCGGTTAGTTTATTGTAGCCAGCTAGTGGTGAGTTTGTTGTAGCCAGCTAGTAGTGAGTTTGTTGTATCCAGCTAGCGGTTAGTTTGTTGTAGGCAGCCAGCTGTCTGATGACTTAAAGGGTTTTACCAAATTTGATCAGTGTTATTTCCTGAAAGTCGCTAGTTGAAAATACAATCTGTGGGGTTGTGTACTGTAGGTCACTTTGGATAAAAGCGCCTGCGAAATGGCATATATCAGGGGTCAGCAACAGGCCTGCAAGTGTTTTTTCCCAAGTATTCCCACAAACAAAAGAGACATACAGTATGTGATGGTGTCTCAATGTAATCAAGGTATGGAAATTAATATTATTTTTTAAATACAAACTCTTTCTGAGCTTAGTTGCAATCAATTTGCAGAGTACAAATGACTAGGATTATGTTACGCCCGCCCCGACAAACCGCTTAGACAAAAATCATCTCGTGGCTGAATCTAGTTGCCTACATTTCATTTACATTTCAGCCATTTAGCAGACACTCTTATCCAGAGCAACTTACAGTAGTGAGGGCAGACATTTTTGTACTGGTCCCACGTGGGAGTCAAACCCCCAACACTGACGTTGCACATGCCATGCACTGCCAACTGAGCCACTGAGGACCCTGTACTCCTGCAAACGCCATGCACTGCCAACTGAGCCACTGAGGACCCTGTACTCCTGCAAACACCATGCACTACCAACTGAGCCACTGGGGACCCTGTACTCCTGCAAACACCATGCACTACCAACTGAGCCACTGGGGACACTATACTCCTGCAAACACCATGCACTACCAACTGAGCCACTGGGGACCCTGTACTCCTGCAAACACCATGCACTACCAACTGAGCCACTGAGGACCCTGTACTCCTGCAAACACCATGTACTACCAACTGAGCCACTGAGGACCCTATACACTTGCAAACACCATGCACTACCAACTGAGCCACTGGGGACCCTGTACTCCTGCAAACGCCATGTACTACAAACTGAGCCACTGGGGATACTATACCCCTGCAAACACCATGCTCTACCAACTGAGCCACTGTGGACCCTGTACCCCTGACAAATATTATGTGTGTAAACCTATTTAGCATAGAGTTCTACTTGACATTTTGTTGCCCACTTTTGGAGCGATTCAAAAAATGAGGAAAACCCAAAGTCCTCATAGGAGAGTCCGCGCCTCACTGTGTGTGTGGAACACATCTCTGTTTCCTTGGTAACCAGAATTCATTATTACTCTTCCAGTATCTTTCAGTTTTTAGAGTAAATATGACTAGTTTTCCCTCCAAATGAATTCTGCCGACACTGTCGCTCTGAGAAGAACACTAATGTCACGATCGTTGTTGTGATCATACTCAGACCAAAGCGCAGCGTGGAATCGGTTCGACATCTTTTTATTTTAAGGAGAACCGAACAACTAAACAATAAATAATGAAAGATACGTGACGTTCTGTAGAGCTCACAGGCATCAACACAAAAACAAGATACCACAAAAACCCAGTGGGAAAAGGCTGCCTAAATATGATCCCCAATCAGAGACAACGATAGACAGCTGCCTCTGATTGGGAAGCATAACAGGCCAACATAGAAATACAAAAACTAGAGTGCCCACCCTAGTCACCTAACCAAATTAGAGAATAAAAGGCTCTCTAAGGTCAGGCCGTGACAACTAAGGGATGGGATGGGGGTTGGCATTATCGTCAGGGAGCCTGTACACAGTGTTCATAAAACATTTCCCATCACAGGATTTTGGGACGATGTAGGAATATGAAACCTGTGACATAAATATTGTAGTGGGAAGCTAGATTTAGTCATTTCTGAGCCATATAGTAGAAACCCATGAACACATAACACAATATAACACAAACACACTAGTCCTTATATACTGTAGTACACTTAACACAGTATAACACAAACACACTAGTCCTTATATACTGTAGTACACTTAACACAGTATAACACAAACACACTAGTCCTTATATACTGTAGTACACTTAACACAATATAACACAAACACACTAGTCCTTATATACTGTAATGCACTTAAAACAAACACACTGGTCCTTATATACTGTAGTACACTTAACACAAACACACTAGTCCTTATATACTGTAGTACACTTAACACAATATAACACAAACACACTAGTCCTTATATACTGTAGTACACTTAACACAATATAACACAAGCACAATAGTTCTTATATAGTGCACAACTTCTGGCCAGAGGGAGGGAGAAAGGATTGATTTTCATAAAGTTGGAACAAAGCCCAGATCTCGGGCCCTGCACACACACACACACACACACACACACACACACACACACACACACGCACACGCACACACACGCACACGCACACAGTAGTCGGGGCCTTAACCAGCAAGTGGTGGTTTGGATAGGGGCCAGCACAGCTCCAAATATAGGACTTCAGTGCTCTCATTTAGTGTTAATTAACTGAGTTTTATTGTGTAATTACCTTCGCATTAGACCAGGCTATGATGTAGTTCACTGGAGGGTTATGCCGGTTGAGACAGAGGCTTGAACTCCATGTGTTTTGTGTGTGTGAAACAGTTTGAAGTTTTTTTGAGACAGCGTCTCACTCTCACCCACACACTCACTCACTCACACTCTCTCTCTCTCCCTCTCTCTCAGTCTCTCTCTCTCTCTCTTTCTCTCTCTCTCTCTCTCTCTCTCTCTCACTCTCTTTTGTCACTCTCTCCTTCGCTGTAATTTGTTTGTGTTTGTATACCTCAGATTATAACTGTGTGTGTGTTTTCAGGTGAGAGGAGGACAGTGGTGTCCTGTATGAGGCTGGTCAATAAAAGCATGACTCTGGTGAATGACAGCCTCTGCCAACCAGAGAACAGGCCGTTACCCCAAGTACGACGCTGCAACTCACACCCCTGCCAGTACAGGTGAGAGACACACACACACACACACACACACACACACACACACACACACACACACACACACACACACACACAAGAAGTTACACACACACACTTAATCAGGAATAGTTGAATGAGTGTCATCATCCTGTTTCTGAGTGATTATTAAAACCAGCTCCATTGAGTTGAATTGGCTGTAGAAGGAGGATCCAGAATACTGTGCAGTGGAGTGCCTGTCAGCGTGCACAGTGGGATTGTTTCATGTCCTACTCAGGCAGAGTTTTACATTAGAGGAACTTGCAGCAAGGAATGTTTCTGAGCTGTACTGCTGATGCATTTAACCCAGACCACTGATCTCTCTGTTCAAAGATACGGGGCTGTATCTCAAATGGCACCCTATTCCCTATATAGTGCACTACTTCTATAGGGCACTGGTCAAATTAGTGCACTATATAGGGAATAGGGTGCGAGATGAACGTGGTTTAAAGTGCCTTATTACCTTATATACATAAAAGGCAGAGTGCCGTCTGGCCTATTGAAACGGCCTCACACTGACTCCCACTAATGTACTTGTATATCACTCAAACTTCAGGGTAGAGACTTCTGTTGTCGCTTTGAACTAGCTCACCTGATTCACCGAAACATGGGCTTGATAAGTAGTTGGCAAGTTGAATCAGGTGTGCTAGCTCAGGAATGGTTCAAATACATGGAACGACTGGAGTTCCCCAGGAGAGCCATTCCACTTCCTCCCTCTTCAGCTCACACCGAGACAAGCAACTGGGACCTCTGCCACAGATTCATGTGACTGCCCTCCTGAAATGTTTTTAGTCAGTTGTGCCACCAAAAAGCTGGCTATTAGTCAATGTGAGTGGGCACATTTCAGGCTGAGGAGTGAGGCTACAAATCCCCTTATGTTACACTCACTGAACTGTGGTTTCACTCTGTCTAGATTTTAGCCTCTAGAGTCTAGATTCTAAAGATTCTAGAATTCTATTTTCTAGCTGGTAAGTTGAGCACGGGGTTCCGTATTTCTGTTCATTTAACTTTATTTTCATTGAAAAATATTCCTTTCAAATTATTCTTGAGTGTATTCTGTCAATACGGTGCTGACTTTATACGACAGCCCCCATAGACATTGTATATATTTTTGGGCAACAGAAAAAGGACCTGCCCCAAATGGCCCCCTATTCCCTATAGTGTACTACATGTGACCCAGGCCCGGTCAAAAGTAGTGCACTATACTGTATCGGGAGTAGGGTGCCGTTTGGGACGTAGACAAAGACTCCCTGTATTTGGACCCATCCCAGTTATACGTTTCTAAGACATTCATTGATGTGGATATATTTTGCCGTCTCTTTCCCCTTTGCATACATTCAGTGGATCAGTCAGCTGCATCTCTACCATATAGGCAGGACTTGTTAGGTACAGACACATATTGAATGGAAGTGGACTGTATTAGGACGTTGCTGTAAAGACAGGAAGAGGAGGAGGGATAAAATACATGGACATGGAAGCAGAACACACACGCACACATTCACACACATACACAGAAAGACAGACAGAGAGACAGGCGGACAGACAGAGAGACAGACAGATGGACAGACAGACTGGGACCTCTCCATCTAGTTTATTACTACATCACCTGGAAAATAGAGGCCCAGTTTTCCAGAGGCCCCAGGTGCTTGGCTATAACTCTTTATGACCTAATTTCACCAGGCCTGGTGCTGTAAACCCCAAACCCCAAACTCTGTCACATCTACAGGGTAATGTTCATCAGGCACCAATCGGAAGAAGATGCTCTGAAACTGGGGAGGGACTACCTGGACTTGGTCCAATAAGGAAGGTTATTTTTCCTTTTCTGTTTGAAAACGTTTTGCTACGATGTGCCCTGTTGATCACGACCCAGTCGATTAGTCAACATTACTTCATTGGCGACATCGTAGCATACAAAAGACGCTTGGTGCTTTTTAATACTGGGAGGATAGTGTGTTGGTACTGTTTATTGTTTTGAATGAGAATTTAAGCGTATTTCAATTTCTCAGTTTCTGTCTTTGTTTTGTGTTGCATAGTGAACCACTCTTGTTTAACACAGAGGACACTTAAAGGTCCAATTTCTCAGTTTCTGTCTTTGTTTTGTGTTGCATAGTGAACCACTCTTGTTTAACACAGAGGACACTTAAAGGTCCAATGCAGCTGTTTTTATCTCAACATCAATCATTTGGGTGACAATTAAGTACCTTAATGTGATTGTTTTCAATTAAAATGGCAAAAATGGCTTATTAGCACAGAGCAATTACTCAAGCAAGAATTTTGTAGGACTGTAGGACTGAGTGGGGAGTGGGAAACTGAGAACTAGCTGTTATCGGAAGAGAGGTTTGGAACTCTTTTCCTTCTTATTAACTAATTCACTGCCTGGTGTACGGGAGTTGAGCGATGAGACAAGATAACAACTGGATACCATGAAATTGGGGAGAAAAGGGGGTAAAATTTTAAATGAAATAAAACATAAAAAAAGACGTTCTCGGCTGCACTGGGCCATTAAATGTTTACTGATTGATTAAAAGAGATGGTGCTTATTTCTACACTTTCATTTCTACATATCTGCCAACATTAACCTGTTGATCATTTTACTCTAATCAATTTAATCAGAAAATACTTTAATGGCATGGAACGGGTTATCACATTACCAAAGCAAATATTTAGAAACATATTAAAAAACATACACATGATAACACACACACTCTACACACACAGATTGTGTATTGTAGATACACTACCGGTCCAAAGTTTTAGAACACCTACTCATTCAAGGGTTTCTTTATTTTTTAATAAACCCCATTCACGCAGTCTCCTCTGAACAGTTGATGTTGAGATGTGTCTGTTACTTGAACTCTGTGAAGCATTTATTTGGGCTGCAATTTCTGAGGCTGGTAACTCTAATGAACTTATCATCTGCAGCAGAGGTCTTCCTTTCCTGTGGCGGACCTCATGAGAGACAGTTTCATCGTAGTTCTTGATGGTTTTTGCAACTGCACTTGAAGAAACTTTCAAAGTCTTGACTGACCATCTCTTAAAGTAAAGATGGACTGTCATTTCGCTTTGCTTATTTGAGCTGTTCCTGCCATAATATGGACTTGTTTTTTTACCAAATAAGGCTATATTCTGTATACCCCCTCTTGTCAGAACACAACTGATTGGCTCAAACGCATTAAGAAGAAAATAAATTCCACAAATAAACTTTTAAGAATGCACACCTGTTAATTGAAATGCATTACAAGTGACTACCTCATGAAGCTGGTTGAGGGAATGCCAAGAGTGTGCAAAGCTGTCATCAAGGCAAAGTATGGCTATTTGAAGAATCTCAAATATAAAATACATTTAGATTTGTTTTACACTTTTTTTGGTTACTACAGTACATGGTTCCATATTTCATAGTTTTGATGTCTTCACTATTATTCTATAATGTAGAAAATAGTAAAAAATAAAGAAAACTCTAGTAGGTGTTCTAAAACTTTGGACAGGTAGTATATATGTGGTAGTAGAGTAGTGGCCTCAGGGAACAGGGAACACACTTAATGTGTTGTGAAAAGTGTTATGAAGTGTAATGTCATATAACTACCTTAATGTTGCTGTACCCCAGGAAGAGTAGCTGGTGCCTTGGCAAGTACTAATGGGGATCCATAATAAACCCCAGGAAGAGTAGCTGGTGCCTTGGCAAGTACTAATGGGGATCCATAATAAACCCCAGGAAGAGTAGCTGGTGCCTTGGCAAGTACTAATGGGGATCCATAATAAACCCCAGGAAGAGTAGCTGGTGCCTTGGCAAGTACTAATGGGGATCCATAATAAACCCCAGGAAGAGTAGCTGGTGCCTTGGCAAGTACTAATGGGGATCCATAATAAACCCCAGGAAGAGTAGCTGCTGCCTTGGCAAGTACTAATGGGGATCCATAATAAACCCCAGGAAGAGTAGCTGCTGCCTTGGCAAGTACTAATGGGGATCCATAATAAACCCCAGAAAGATTAGCTGCTGCCTTGGCAGGAACTAATGGGGATCCTTAATAAATACAAATGCAAATCATCTCTCTCTCTCTTACTTTCCCTCTCTCTGCCTCTTTATCTTTCTCCCCCTCCCTCTCTCTCCTCTCCACATCTATCTCTCTCTCCAGGTGGGTGACAGGGGAGTGGGGCCAGTGCTCGGTGACGTGTGGGAAGGGTCTCCAGCTGCGTGAGGTGGGCTGTGTGTACCAGCTGCAGAACGGATCCCTTATCCACACACGGGACTTGTACTGCCAGGGGGGCAAACCCCCCGCCCTGCAGGGCTGCGAGGGACGCCACTGCCTCACTGCCTGGGAGGCCTCTGAGTGGTCCAAGGTCTGTTGTGGTGGGGGTGGGGTGTGTGCTTGTCTATGCGACTATTCAGGGATGCGTGTTTGAGTGTTTCCGCACATCTGTGTGTGTCCACGTGTTTATGCAAGTTCCCGTGTGAGTGAGACACAGAGAGAGAAATAGTAAACCACTTACTTTCCTCAAAGTTTGATGCAGAATCATGTAGGAGCAGCGCTGCAGTAGTACTGCATAATATAGACATCTGTAACCCCATCCCCCCCTCTCTCTCTCTTCCCTCGCTCCACTGAAGAGGAGGTAGAGTGGGTTGGAGAGGGGAGCTAATGAACCACCACAGGAGGCTTCTATAATGAGTAACACTCTGCCCTCTCTCTCGCTCCCTCTCACACACTCTCTCTATCCTCATATTTCTTTTCACTCATTTTCCTCCCTCTCTTTTTCCTGACATCACTCTAACCTCCCTCCCCCTCTTCCTCTCCCTCTCCTCCTCCACCTCACACTCCTCCTCTCACCTCCACTCTTTTTCTTATCCTTTTCCATCCCCTCTCTTCCCTCTCTACTGTAATTATTTTCCACCTCTTCCTCCCTCTTTCATGTTCCCTTTTCTCTCCTCTATATGTCCCTTCCCTTTGTCCCTCTCCCTCAACTCCAATGTTTCCCTCTCTCCCTTTCCCTCGTCTCCATCTCCCTTCTTCCTCTGCCCCCTCTCTCCCTCGTCTCCATCTCCCTTCTTCCTCTCCCTCCCTCTCTCCCTCGTCTCCATCTCCCTTCTTCCTCTCCCTCCCTCTCTCCCTCGTCTCCATCTCCCTTCTTCCTCTCCCTCCCTCTCTCCCTCGTCTCCATCTCCCTTCTTCCTCTCCCTCCCTCTCTCCCTCGTCTCCATCTCCCTTCTTCCTCTCCCTCCCTCTCTCCCTCATCTCCATCTCCCTTCTTCCTCTCCCTCCCTCTCTCCCTTTCCCTCATCTCCATCTCCCTCATCTCCATCTCCCTCCCTCTCTCCCCACCTTTTCTTCCCTCCCTCCTCTCTCCTCTTCCCTCCCTCCCTCCCCTGGTCTTCCTCTCCCTTCTCCCTCCCTCCTCTCCCCAGTGTTCTTCAGACTGTGGCAGTGGGGTCCGTCGGAGGACAGTGAGGTGCACCAACCCCCAGGGGAACTGTGACCCCCTCTCTCAGCCTGCTGACCAGGAGCCCTGTGAGGACCACTCCAAATGTTACGAGTGGAAGACTGGGGACTGGTCCAAGGTATGGGCCATACACACACATAAATGACACACACACACACTCTCTTTTTAATCAAATATCTATTTACAGAGATCTCCCATGTGGAGAGGACTCTAACCCCGGATGCCCCCTTCCAATTGATTAATCCCTTCCTGTGACACAGCGGTGTAGGTGATGCCAACATGGTGCCAACGCTGTGCCAGTCCTGATGTGGGCATCTTGACAGATAGCCTGACTGCACCTGCATCACTGTCTGACTGCATTCTCAATGGCAAACTATTCCCTTTATAGTGCACGCAGGCAGGCAGGCACGCACACACACGCGCACGCACGCACGCACGCACGCACGCACGCACGCACACACACACACACACACACACACACACACACACACACACACACACACACACACACACACACACACACACACACACACACACACACACACACACTCTCTCTCTCTCTCTCTCTCTCTCTCTCTCTCTCTCTCTACTGGAGGAATGAATTAAGGCACCTTGGCCCTCACACCTTCCCAGCCACCAGTCTCTCTTCCCATCTGTCTAACTAGGGCAGGGCAATAGCAACAGGCTCAAGTCCATTTCAATTCTTGTGGGTGAGAATGAACATGAGGAGTGTAGTTTAATTCCTGAAATGTAATTGACCTTGTCTGCTGTGGCTGGCTGTGAGGGGACAGGTGTCAACCTTTATTGCTGTACTCGTACTACACACAGACACATGAAGGAACACACACACACAGTAAAGTCCTCAGACCGGGATGGTACATACAAGCAAACCTCCTTATTAACACTTTGAACTACAGTAGGCGCCAGTCGGCTACTCTGGATCTGCGTCCCAAATGGCACTCCTTTTGACATTTGCCATTTGGGATTCATCCTCCGAGCTGAACTATACACTCGTCTGCTGGGCTCTGCAGTGGGCAAAAACCCTCCATTTACAAAACATGTTCACTAATCATTCTGTTTGTTTGCTTGTCTCTTTAGAGATAATTTCAAAACTGAGAGTTCAGGATGAATGAAAGCTCTGAGTAATGCAAAGTGTTTCCTCTCACGGATGAGTCCCAAATGACACCCTATTCTCTATATAGTGCACTACTTTTGACTACAGTCCTATGGGCCCTGATCATAAGTTGTGCACTATATAGGGAAAAGGATGACATTTGGAACATATCCTGTGTGATTGTAACCTCAACTAACTCATTCAGCTGCTCTGTTCTGTAATGTACTGCCAGGAATTAAAACACCCATATCTTAGTTAATAAATGTACAAATTGTCCAGATATCCTCCCCAAAGGGGAACTAAAAAGCTACTTTATGGGCGGTTACAATAAATCCACACAGAATAACATGCTATAATGCTTTACTAGTCAAATATAGACAGGATCAACACAGTAGAATACTAATGGGAGACAGCGTTATACAGGAAGTATACGAACAAACAAGGACAACATACAGTGCCTTGCGAAAGTATTCGGCCCCCTTGAACTTTGCGACCTTTTGCCACATTTCAGGCTTCAAACATAAAGATATAAAACGGTATTTTTTGTGAAGAATCAACAACAAGTGGGACACAATCATGAAGTGGAACGACATTTATTGGATGTTTCAAACTTTTTTAACAAATCAAAAACTGAAAAATTGTGCGTGCAAAATTATTCAGCCCCCTTAAGTTAATACTTTGTAGCGCCACCTTTTGCTGCAATTACAGCTGTAAGTCGCTTGGGGTATGTCTCTATCAGTTTTGCACATCGAGAGACTGAAATTTTTTCCCATTCCTCCTTGCAAAACAGCTCGAGCTCAGTGACGTTGGATGGAGAGCATTTGTGAACAGCAGTTTTCAGTTCTTTCCACAGATTCTCGATTGGATTCAGGTCTGGACTTTGACTTGGCCATTCTAACACCTGGATATGTTTATTTTTGAACCATTCCATTGTAGATTTTGCTTTATGTTTTGGATCATTGTCTTGTTGGAAGACAAATCTCCGTTCCAGTCTCAGGTCTTTTGCAGACTCCATCAGGTTTTCTTCCAGAATGGTCCTGTATTTGGCTCCATCCATCTTCCCATCAATTTTAACCATCTTCCCTGTCCCTGCTGAAGAAAAGCAGGCCCAAACCATGATGCTGCCACCACCATGTTTGACAGTGGGGATGGTGTGTTCAGCTGTGTTGCTTTTACGCCAAACATAACGTTTTGCATTGTTGCCAAAAATTTCAATTTTGGTTTCATCTGACCAGAGCACCTTCTTCCACATGTTTGGTGTGTCTCCCAGGTGGCTTGTGTTAAACTTTAAACAACACTTTTTATGGATATCTTTAAGAAATGGCATTCTTCTTGCCACTCTTCCATAAAGGCCAGATTTGTGCAATATACGACTGATTGTTGTCCTATGGACAGAGTCTCCCACCTCAGCTGTAGATCTCTGCAGTTCATCCAGAGTGATCATGGGCCTCTTGGCTGCATCTCTGATCAGTCTTCTCCTTGTATGAGCTGAAAGTTTAGAGGGACGGCCAGGTCTTGGTAGATTTGCAGTGGTCTGATACTCCTTCCATTTCAATATTATCGCTTGCACAGTGCTCCTTGGGATGTTTAAAGCTTGGGAAATATTTTTGTATCCAAATCCGGCTTTAAACTTCTTCACAACAGTATCTCGGACCTGCCTGGTGTGTTCCTTGTTCTTCATGATGCTCTCTGCGCTTTTAACGGACCTCTGAGACTATCACAGTGCAGGTGCATTTATACGGAGACTTGATTACACACAGGTGGATTGTATTTATCATCATTAGTCATTTAGGTCAACATTGGATCATTCAGAGATCCTCACTGAATTTCTGGAGAGAGTTTGCTGCACTGAAAGTAAAGGGGCTGAATAATTTTGCACGCCCAATTTTTCAGTTTTTGATTTGTTAAAAAAGTTTGAAATATCCAATAAATGTCGTTCCACTTCATGATTGTGTCCCACTTGTTGTTGATTCTTCACAAAAAAATAACGTTTTATATCTTTATGTTTGAAGCCTGAAATGTGGCAAAAGGTCGCAAAGTTCAAGGGGGCCGAATACTTTCGCAAGGCACTGTATATGCTATATGTGTTCCAACATATTACATATTATAAATTGGGTGGTTTGAGCCCTGAAGGCTGATTGGCTGACAGCCATGGTATATCAGACCATACACCACGGGTATGACAAGACATGTATTTTTACTGCTCTAAATACGTTGGTAACCAGTTTATAATAGCAATAAGGCAACTCTGGGATATGTGGTATAACAGATTTAAGAGGTACATTTTTATTTATTTATCCATGTTCTAGTTAAGGAAACCGAGCAGTACATTCTCCCATAATAAACAAAAGTCATCAAGAATATTGGCAATTATAAATCTACAAATATCTCTTTCATGTAGACAATGCCAAAATAAATGCCAAACAGTTTCTGGATGCTCATCACAAAGAGTACAGTTAATGTTAATGTATTTTTCTTCAGGTAAGGATTCACAGGGTAATACTTATGGATCATTCTGAAAGAACTTGTTAACAAGCAGATAAGCAGCTATTTGTGTGGTAATAACCAAACGTTTTTCCAGCAGATATTATTAATAAATGTATTCCAGTAAGTTAGAAGTAGGGAATATATATAACATTACCTTTGAAATAAAGCAGGTATTGTTCTGAGGGAGCAAGGAGAAACACATTTTTCCTACTGGAGAGTCAACTGGACGAAGCGAGGATATCTCAAATCAAATCAAATCAATAAAGAAGGTGAGGTGAGGTTACACCTCTAAACAGCATTACAGTTCCAGATGGAATAGCATCAAAGACTATGCAAACTCTTTAGGTGTAACAGGGATATGTAAAGAGATCAAAAAAATATTCAGAACTGGGTAACATCCCTTCTGCATTAAAAAAAGTGACTCACCAGGAGGAAATGATTATCAACCTAAAAACAAAGACTTGTTCCTAGACAAAATATTCGTATTGTTCCTAATGAAATACCTATGAGGGGGGAAATGATTGTCATTACGCACACCTGGCCCCTATTCCCAGTGATTAGTACTTGTATAAGTGTGCACTTGGTTCACCATTGTCTTTTCGATTATTGTTACTATGTCCGTTGGTATGTGTGAGTACCTGTGCTGTGTGTTTTGGCTTTCGTGCCATCGTGGATTGCGCAGATGATTACGGGTCTTGTCCTGTGTGTTAATCATTGTGCGCATGTGTTATTTATTCGAGGTACTCCTCGCTCTTTTGTTTGGGGTTCAACCCTGTGTTTTGTATAGTGTTTGTTTGGGATTCAACCCTGTGTTTTGTATAGTGTTTGTTTGGGGTTCAACCCTGTGTTTTGTATAGTGTTTGTTTGGGATTCAACCCTGTGTTTTGTAACGTGTTTGTTTGGGGTTCAACCCTGTGTTTTGTATAGTGTTTGTTTGGGGTTCAACCCTGTGTTTTGTATAGTGTTTGTTTGGGATTCAACCCTGTGTTTTGTATAGTGTTTGTTTGGGGTTCAACCCTGTGTTTTGTATAGTGTTTGTTTGGGATTCAACCCTGTGTTTTGTATAGTGTTTGTTTGGGATTCAACCCTGTGTTTTGTATAGTGTTTGTTTGGGATTCAACCCTGTGTTTTGTATAGTGTTTGTTTGGGATTCAACCCTGTGTTTTGTTACAGTGTTTGTTTGGTCTTCGTCCCCGTGCCTTTACACGCCACGCCGTAATTTGGGCTTAATAAAAAAAAATATTACGCATTCCTGCGCCTGTCTCCCGACCCTTCATACCAGCATGACAGTGATGTTTATATTTTAATACCACACCAAGGCTCGTGTGTCTATGAAAGCAGATCATTTTTAATCTTATTAATGTTATAGTTACAAAGCAAAATGTAATTGAAGCCAGCAAAACAGGAGAAGATATAATGAGGGATGAAATTCCAAATTGAAGTTGGATTCTTTAAGAAATGTTTGGCCCAATTTACCTTCAAAGTATTATTCAAAGTATTATTTTTTATTTTTTTAATCTAGCACCATATTCATATGTGTCCATAATGACAGATTTCCTAATATAATGTGTATATTTTTTCCAGATGAAGTTGAAAAACATCTTGTCAACAGCTTTACCTATTGTGTTGTCAAGATGTAGGGACTGAGCTTCATAAGAAAGTCTGGAGGTGCCCTCAGCTTTGGAGAGCAATACTCAAACTTTCAAGGAGGAATCCCTCTGCAACAATTGGTTCAACCTCTTTTTGTTTTGTTCAATAATGGGATTTAAGTTTAATGAGCATCTTTCCTATTGATTCTTAGATATGGTAATCCCAAGGTATGTTAGTTACTCTTTCCTCGACTGGAATATTTCAGATAGAGGGAACCACACAGTCTTTAATTAAGCAATAAGGCCCGAGGAGGTGTGGAATATGACCAATATATACCACAGCTGTCAGCCAATCAGCATTCAGGGATTGAACCACTCAGTCTTAATTAATTAAGCAATAAGGCACGGGGGGGTTTGGTTTATGGCCAATATACCACGGCTAAGGGCTGTTCTTATGCATGACGCAACGTGGAGTGCCTGGATTCAGCCCTTAGCCGTGGTATATTGGCCATATTCCACAAACCCCGGAATGCCTTATTGCTATTATAAACTGGTTACCAACATAACTAGAGCAGTTAAAATAAGTGTTTTGTCATACTCGTGGTATACTGTCTGATATACCACCTCTGTCAGCCAATCAGCATAGTGATTTTAGGGATGGTGACAGTACTGGCTAGTTGTATGTCAAAAATGTCTTAATGGTTAGGGTACGTCATTATCACACCGTTGTTAAAGTACTGTATTCAGCCAGTTCATTATAATAAAGACTACTTCACCTCAAAGCACATGGAAGTGATTTGCATTGTATGGAGGTAACCTGCTGGTTCCAACTTAGTTACACTAGTGTTATCTGACAGTCTTTGTCAATTCTCTCCTCGATGAACCCCAGTTCCAACTTAGTTACACTAGTGTTATCTGACAGTCTTTGTCAAATCTCTCCTCGATGAACCCCAGTTCCAACTTAGTTACACTAGTGTTATCTGACAGTCTTTGTCAAATCTCTCCTCGATGAACCCCAGTTCCAACTAAGTTACACTAGTGTTATCTGACAGTCTTTGTCAAATCTCTCCTCGATGAACCCCAGTTCCAACTTAGTTACACTAGTGTTATCTGACAGTCTTTGTCAAATCTCTCCTCGATGAACCCCAGTTCCAACTTAGTTACACTAGTGTTATCTGACAGTCTTTGCCAAATCTCTCCTCGATGAACCCCAGTTCCAACTTAGTTACACTAGTGTTATCTGACAGTCTTTGCCAAATCTCTCCTTGATGAACCCCAGTTCCACCTATTCCATTGATTCCAGCACTGGCTGATTCAACTAATCAAGGGCCTGATGATTAGTTGCCCAGTCAAATCTAGTGTGTTAGTTTGCTGGTAAAATCAAGTAAGTGAAAAGGCTGGGTTGTACTCAAGGAACGGTCTTGGAAACAGGTTTACCGAACTGAAAATCTACAGTGCGTCTCCATTTCCCAATCGTACAAACTGAGTCAGTCTGTTTTTGACATGCATGTCATTTATCATATGGAGTGTCTTGTTCAGCTGCCTGATACAGGGTCAGATCTTATTTCCCCATTCTAACGGTTAAGGTTGGGATCGGGGAGAATGCAATCTAATCCTAGATCTGCAATTCTCTAGATCTGCAATTTGCCAGTCTCGGGGTCACTACAGCAGGTCAGGGGGAGGACCATTACATTTTTCTCCCTGTGTGGAACTGGAGACAGTGAGTGTATGTTTCCCCCCAGGATGCTGAGGAAAGTGCGTCCACCCCTCTCCTCTGCCCTTATTTAACTACAGATCTAGGATCAGATTGCTTTATTTCCAATCCTATCCATAACTGTTAGAATGTATCAGTGGCTAGGGACAACTTCTACCTATGATTCCACATGAGGGAATATACTTAAGTTTCTCCCTGAAACTGATCTAAGGTCTGTTTTGAGATTCTTTCCCTGATGCTTAAAGTAAGGACTTACAGGGTAAGCTTATCCTAGATCTGTAATGTCTACCTAGAGCTCTGTGAGGGGGCTGCGTGAGCACCTCTGGTTCAATCATCATCAGACAAGCTGGAGAACATCTGAAGGTGTTGTGTGTGTTTGTGTGTGTGCTGTCTGTCAGTGTGTGTGCAGACGGTGTACACGCCATAGCCCAGTTCTCATTAACAGTAATCTCCACTAATCCTTCATCAGAACATTCTAGAGGGGGTTTGTTAATCCAAACGGGCAATTACAGAGCTGCATTTTATTTTCTCCCCTTGTTTACACACACACACACACACACACACACACACACACACACACACACACACACACACACACACACACACACACACACACACACACACACACACACACACACACACACACACACACACACACACTGTTAGTAGTAAGTATCACTTCATTCAGGAGCACTACAGCAAGGCAGTTAACCCCCAACAACTGCTCCCTGGGCTCCGATGACGTGGGAAACACTGCCATATACAGTGCACTACTTTTGACCAGGGCCCATGCAGCTCTGTTCAAAAGTAGTGCACTATAAAGAGAATAGGGTGCCATTTGAGATGCACCTTACCTCACCATTCCCACTGAGAAGGGACTTCAGTCCGGCATTTAGACATTCTGACAGAGCTCCTGCCGGAATTCCTTTAATCTTCCCAAGGTGTTTTTTCCAGGTACACAACACCTGTGTGTTCCAAATGGCACCCTATTCCCTATATAATGCACTACTTTTATTCAGGGCCCCATAGGGCTCTGTTCAAAAGTACTGCACTACTGTAAGTAACAGAGTGCTATTTGGGATGCAGACATTGACTACTGTTCCTCTACCTCCACATATTCTAACAGGCTTTTTAAAAGGGCTTTTAAATGAAAGCCACCCGACACTGACCTTTCCCTGTTAACACACCTAGTAGAGGAGCCTCTGATCGGACTGTCAGGTGTTCTGTAATGGAGCTGGGAGAGAGCTGGGAGAGAGCTGGGAGAGAGCTGGGGATGGAGATGGGAGAGAGCTGGGGATGGAGCTGGGAGAGAGCTGGGGATGGAGATGGGAGAAAGCTGGGGATGGAGATGGGAGAGAGCTGGGGATGGAGCTGGGAGAGAGCTGGGGATGGAGATGGGAGAGAGCTGGGGATGGAGATGGGAGAGAGCTGGGGATGGAGATGGGAGAGAGCTGGGGATGGAGATGGGGATGGAACTGGGAGAGAGCTGGGAGAGAGCTGGGGATGGAGATGGGAGAGAGCTGGGGATAGAGCTGGGGATGGAACTGGGAGAGAGCTGGGAGAGAGCTGGGGATGGAGATGGGAGAGAGCTGGGGATGGAGATGGGAGAGAGATGGGGATGGATATGGGAGAGAGCTGGGGATGGAGATGGGAGAAAGCTGGGGATGGAGCTGGGAGAGAGCTGGGGATGGAGATGGGAGAGAGCTGGGGATGGAGATGGGAGAGAGCTGGGAGAGAGCTGGGGATGGAGATTGGAGAGAGCTGGGAGAGAGCTGGGGATGGAGATGGGAGAGAGCTGGGGATGGAGCTGGGGATGGAGATGGGAGAGAGCTGGGGAAGGAGCTGGGAGAGAGCTGGGGTTGGAGATGGGAGAGAGCTGGGAGAGAGCTGGGATGGAGATGGAAGAGAGCTGGGGATGGAGCTGGGAGAGAGCTGGGGATGGAGCTGGGAGAGAGCTGGGGATGGAGCTGGGAGAGGGCTGGGGATGGAGCTGGGAGAGAGCTGGGGATGGAGATGGGAGAGAGCTGGGGATGGAGATGGGAGAGAGCTGGGGATGGAGATGGGAGAGAGCTGGGGATGGAGCTGGGAGAGAGCTGGGGATGGAGCTGGGAGAGAGCTGGGGATGGAGATGGAAGAGAGCTGGGGATGGAGATGGGAGAAAGCTGGGGATGGAGATGGGAGAGAGCTGGGGATAGGGCTGGGAGAGAGCTGGGGGAGATGGGGCTGGGGCTGGGACAGAGCTGGGGATGGGCCTGGGGGAGATGGGGCTGGGAGAGAGCTGGGGATGGGGCTGGGGGAGATGGGGCTGGGAGAGAGCTGGGGGAGATGGGGCTGGGGGAGATGGGGATGGGGCTGGGGGAAATGGGGCTGGGGAAGAAGGCTGGGAATGGTGGAGAGAGCTGGGGATGGGACTTTCCACCATGCCACCCATTTTCTGTCTGGAAAGTTCTATGTCACGTACCTGATGAAAGGACGTTCAGGTTCCAGCGTCTTGGTCAGTTTCTCATTTTGGAAATCTAATAACAGGAAATAACTGTTGGCCGCTATTTAGTGCCGGGCTTATATCTGGTGTGTTGTTCTGACCCTGTGCTAATTGTGTTACTCCCCCCCACCCTCTAACCATCCTGAATGTATTACCTCATTTTCTCTCCTAATGATGTTAAAGGGGAATTCTGGAATTTAAAACTAATGACTCAGGTAAGTGGTGGGGTGTCCATTGTTGTTGTTCTTTGAATCCCCGATTGCCCCTTTAAAGTCCTCAAATTACTCCTCTGTCCCACTCCCCCAACGCTGGACAATAAACTGACCGGCTCTCCTCATCTCCTCTCTTCCCACCACAATCAGACCATAAGTCTATTAGCATGTCTTAGAATATCATTCAGATAAGCTGCTGATTCAATTGTGGTGTTGTTGTGAGTTATGAGGAGGTCATGCCTCTAGGGATGTGGCTTTGATATTAGAGCTAGGATGCATCCCAAACGCCACCCTGTTCCCTTTATAGTGAACTACTTTTGACCAAAGCCTTATGGGCTCTATAGGGGATAGGGTTTCATTTGGGATACAGATAAAGTCTTATGGGAGTGTTGCTATGATCGTGTCCCCATCAGCTTGTCTCCTAATGATGTTTCAGATAATGTTCTCTCTGTCTCTTTGTTTGTGTTTTCATTTGTTTGTTTGTGTTTTAGCAGTGGTGTGTGTGTTTGTGTGTGTGTGTGTGTGTGTGTGCGTGTGTGTGTGTGTGTGTGTGTGTGTGTGTGTGTGTGTGTCTGTGTGTGTCTGTGTGTGTCTGTGTTTGGCAGTATGTGTGTGCTTTCCTCTGTGTGTGTGTGTGTCTCTCCAGGGCCTTACCTCATAGACTTATCTCATTGTGATCATGTTCATCAGCGATAATGAAAGCTTGGTGAAAACACCTTCTGAGAATCATTCTAAGTACCTATAGAGATGTGGGATCATGATAATCGGATTGTTTTTGAGCAGTGTCAAGTCAACAAGTCCTTTGGTAGAACACCGGGCCGTTTACAATAGCTATTGAAATGGCTTCCACTAATTGCCTCTCTGTGAAGTGAATAGTAAATCCGCCTGCTTGAATCGAGGTCCTGGGAACCACTGTTGTTCAGAGTTAATCATTGGACGAGGCTATAGCTGTTGGCTGCCAAGGCACAGGCCTGTGTACAATGGGAATCCGTTGTCTGTTGCCTCTGGTGTTTCCAAGCTTAGAATATCAAAGTCCTCTTTCTTTGGCCCCATTCCATGTTGGTTTCTCCTAGCCCCTTACCTCCAGCTCCTACCTCCAGCCCCTACCTCCAGCTCCTTATTCTAGGCTCTTCTCCAAGCCCCTTACCTCCAGCCCCTACCTCCAGCTCCTACCTCCAGCCCCTTACCTCCAGCTCCTACCTCCAGCCCCTTACCTACAGCTCCTACCTCCAGCCCCTACCTCCAGCTCCTACCTCCAGCCCCTACCTCCAGCTCCTTATTCTAGCCTCTTCTCCAAGCCCCTTATCTCCAGCCCCTATCTCCAGCTCCTTATTCTAGCCTCTTCTCCAAGCCCCTTATCTCCAGCCCCTATCTCCAGCTCCTTATTCTAGCCTCTTCTCCAAGCCCCTTACCTCCAGCCCCTTCTCCAAGCCCCTTACCTCCAGCCCCCTCTCCAAGCCCCTTACCTCCAGCCCCCTCTCCAAGCCCCTTATCTCCAGCCCCTTCTCCAAGCCCTTTTACTCCAGCCCCCTCTCCAAGCCCCTTACCTCCAGCCCCTTCTCCAAGCCCCTTATCTCCATCCCCCTCTCCATGCCCCTTACCTCCAGCCCCTTCTCCAAGCCCCTTACCTCCACCCCTTCTCTCCAAGCCCCTTACCTCCAGCCCCTTCTCCAAGCCCCTTATCTCCAGCCCCCTCTCCAAGCCCCTTACCTCCAGCCCCTTTTCCAAGCCTCTTACCTCCAGTCCTTTCTCCAAGCCCCATACCTCTTCGTTCTTCACAGATCTGATTGGTTTGGGTAGGTCTAAGCTATATGGTGATGGCTCCATCCCTAAAAAGCCAAAGTGGTGGTCACACCTATACTGTTACTTAGACCTATCTAGTCCTTTCAGATCTGTGATCACTGAAGAGATAGGAGCTAGGGGAAGAGCCTGAGGACAGAGATGGATCTTAGCCTCAGAGCATATATTACTACTGAGACGAAGCACTCTGACAGAGTATTTAGGACTCGTAAATCAGTCTATTCAAACATAGAACACAGCCTCCATCTGTAATTAGGCCTGTTTGGGATTATTTTACCACTAGTAAATACCACACTACACCTTTATCTGTTATTCAGGTCTAGTCTCTTCTCACATTCAGTCATGAAGTGATTTGGCCCCCTATAAACAATGGATGTGTTTCCAATAGCACCATATTCCCTATATTAAGCACTTCTTCTGACCAGGGTACATAGGGCTCCGGTCACAAGTAGTACACTATATAGGGAGTAGGGTGCCATTTGGGATGCACACTAGGTCTATGGAAGATTACAATTACCTAAAATGTGAGTGGTAAACATATTAGGAAGTGATTATGTCCTAAAAAGTCTAGGACATAGACATGGAAGACTGTTACAAATGGCTCTCAATGTCAAAATACTTCCTCTCGAGTTTGAAAGAGAAAGTAACTCAAGTGATTGGATCTTTCCAGTGCTCATCATCCTGTGGGAAGGGCCTGCAGTCCAGAGTGGTCCAATGTATGCACAGAGTGACAGGTCGCCACGGTAATGACTGCCCCGTGGTGTTCAGACCACCCACCTACCGGCCCTGTCACCAGGATGCCTGCAATGACAAAGTCAACGTCAACACCATCACCTCCCCCAGATTAGGTAACATAGTTTGTGTGTGTGTCCTTGTGTGTGTGTGTGTGTGTGTGTTTTTGAGAGAGAGAGCAAGAGAGCGACAGATAGAGAGAGAGAGACAGAAACAGACAGAGAAAGAGAGAGAGAGAGTGTGTGGTGTGTGTGTGTGTGTGTGTGTGTGTGTGTGTGTGTGTGTGTGTGTGTGTGTGTGTGTGTGTGTGTGTGTGTGTGTGTGTGTGTGTGTGTGTACATGTGTGTACTGTGTTTCTCTGTCTGTTGACGTGGCCCCTGTGCCCTTGTGCCCCTGTTCCTCTCCAGCTGCTCTGACCTACAAGTGCACAGGAGACCAGTGGACTGTGTACTGCCGTGTGATCCGAGAGAAGAACCTGTGCCAGGACATGAGATGGTACCAGCGCTGCTGCGACACCTGCAGAGACTTCTACGCCAACAAAACACCCCGCAAGAGTTAATGATGAAAGCACTCACACACATACTGTACACAGACAGACACACACTTCACCTAGGGCTACAACTTTAGATGCTTCTGTAACACTTGACTTAAAGCTTGCGGGTATAATGCTTTGTAAGTCGTTATAAGCATGAATGAGCCTTTATAATGTGTTATAATAAGGCTTATGATATGAAATGTCTCTCTATGTATCAGCATGTTAACCGACTCAAAATGTCTGTTATTTAGCCTGCTTGAGGAGATGATACTAATATATTGTAAGGGTCTCGTGGCAGGTCTTTATGCCGGCAGGCTTTAAGTAAAGCGTTACGGATGTTTCTACTGAATTATTCAGATTCTTATTATTAATTATAGGACATTCAATTTTGGAGAAAACAAGTGGAAATGAGTGCAGAGACCATTTCAAGTGGGATCATAAGCTTGCTGTTGTCATGAAGACTTGAAAACCTTCTGTAACTTGTTTTATTGCTGTAAACCAAAGCGAGGGACTTGGAAGTCTGGGGAGTCTCTCGGTGGGTAGCCTGTCGCGTCAACGTTTGTTGTACAGTGTGATTTAACATTAGCGTTAACATATGTGATAACTCTTTATGTGGAAAGGTCATTGTTGTCAGATTGTCTATAGATGCTCAGTGAACTATCAGAACATGTCTGATCTTCTTCCCCGGGCCCTGAAGAAGTGGATGTGGATTAAGGCAGCCACCCTCACCTCTCTGATTCAGAGGGGTTGTGTTAAATGCGGAAGACACATTTCAGTTGAATACATTCAATTGAACAACTGACTAGGTATCCCCCTTTCCCTTACTTACATAGATAGAATGTATGTACATCACAGGAGGCTGGTGAGGGGAGGACTGCTCATAATAATGGCTGGAATGGAATGGTATCAAATGTTTGATGTGTTTGAAACCATTCCATTTATTCCGTTCCATCCGTTACTATGAGCCCATCCTTCCCAATTAAGGTGCCACCAGCCGCCTGTGACATACATACAGTACTTACACACACATACATTAGAAGACCTGTAAGGGCTTTGTTATTGCATGTTAACAGAGGTGCAGTTGACATGTAATACATCTAAATGGTAGTTGGTACGTAGTCTGAGCATGTAGATCTGTAGGGGACTATCCAGATAAAGTGGGCCTGTATATTCTCTTGTGTTTAGTTCAGCTGGCCCTGTATTCACCAAGCCACTGGCTGGCCACTCACTAGACTGGGCCAAGAGACCTGGCTCGTGTTCATTAGGCACCAGATGGACTGAAACAGGTAGGGACTACTTGAACTTGTTCAATAAGAAACGCTCATTTTCTTTTTTCCGCTGCAACGTTTGAAAACTTTCCCCATTGTGTGCTTTGATGAACATGACCCTGGTTTCTTCTCTTAGGGACAAACCGTAACTTGATGTCTTGAGATAACGTGAATTTCGCATTGACATCAATCCATAAGCTAAGTCTTGGTTACACATTTGGATCTCAAGTTAGGATTTGTCCCTTAGTTCCACGATAGATTATGTGTACTTACATTTTGTTGTTGTTTTTTGTTGATGTCATTGTCATTTTTTGGCGGTTGTTGTTATTTAAAACTAGTCAGGAGCCGTTGTAAGGTACTGTAGTTCTACATTGAAATGATCAAGCTAACGATAGGATAGGCCTAGTTCACTATTCCCTAGGCTCACCTGAAGGCCTTGGACAGCCCATGTAGCATCCGTCTCTCTCCTGAGGATCCAATGTAGGAGACAGTGCAGTGGTGGGGGTGTAATTTAAGAGAAGATTAGATGTATCTTAAGTTACTGTCGTCCTACAGTTAACCACATACAGTGTATTCAGTACTGTATATGTGAGTGGAATCCACAACCCAGTGTCATTAACAACTTGCTCCAACTACGCTCCATGAACCAACTGAGCAATCTGGGTGAAGCAGGTTGCAGCTATATTGTTAGGTTCAATGTAAAACACAAATCCCTGTATCATGTGTGTATCTGTTGTCCTCCCTTGGTGCTTGGTACATCGTCATGACGATGTACCAAACATGACGTAAACTAGTCTCTGGTTTTAAACTTCACACTTACTCCAAACCAGGTGTTTGTTAACATTTCCATACATCATCAAACTTGAAATTGGTTTTAACTATTAAACAGTAATTCAAACACAATGTGAGGCTTACACCGATTTCAACAGCTTGTCCTTATGCATGAGTGTGGCAAACGTAGACGTCACAAACATCAACATGTAAACATTAATGGAGGCAGCGTTATGTTTGTTACAAAATGATGGTGCAGTAGATAACTGACTGTAAATAATGTACAGTTAGTTATCACAGACATTCTTTATCCATAAATGACGAAGTGTCTCCAGTTGTGTTCCCGTTTTACAGATTATGATTTAAAGGGGTAATCTGCAGTTGTGTTCCCGTTTTACAGATTATGATTTAAATGGGTAATCTGCAGTTGTGTTCCCGTTTTACAGATTATGATTTAAAGGGGTAATCTGCAGTTGTGTTCCCGTTTTACAGATTATGATTTAAAGGGGTAATCTGCAGTTGTGTTCACGTTTTACAGATTATGATTTAAAGGGGTAATCTCCAGTTGTGTTCCCGTTTTACAGATTATGATTTAAAGGGGTAATCTCCAGTTGTGTTCCCGTTTTACAGATTATGATTTAAAGGGGTAATCTGCAGTTGCTACATACATTTTTTGATTTATAAATGAGCTCAGGTCAACTGTCTTACCCCATCAGAACCCCAAATGCTTGTTTTACATGTAAACAAACACTATGAAGCCTTAAAACATGGTTAAAACTATCAGCTTCATATCATGGATGGTCAGTCCTTGCATCCATAGCTCGGTCTATGAATTTGATAGTGGTTACATTTCTCCAGACTTTTTTGATTGTTTAAACTGCTGATTGACGCTTTCCAAGTGTATTACGTAACATTCAGCACTGTAGTGTATATCTTTGGCACTGGCCTAGTTCTCCTGGTTCTTGGAGTTGGCTGAAGCAGAAACAGATCTAGAGTTACCCCCAGGTAGAGACCCTGTCCCCCAGGTAGAGACCCTGACCCCCAGGTAGAGACCCTGTCCCCCAGTTAGAGACCCTGTCCCCCAGGTAGAGACACTGACCCCCAGGTCAGGAAGACCCAGGCAGAGACCTTGGCCCCCAGGTCAGGAAGCCCCCAGGCAGAGACCTTGGCCCCCAGGCAGAGCCCCCAGTATTGGGATAAGAGCTGATATGGGCCCAGGTCAAAACAGAGAAAACAAACAGCCCAGCTCTCAGAACTCATGAGTCCCACATTTCCAACCCTTCAGAGCATAAACCATTAATCAATCAAACAATCTAACATTGTGCTGTTTACCTACGTGTTCAGAACACGTAGGACAGAGGACCGCCCTGGCGGTACCGTGTGTGTGTGTTTGCATGCGTGTGTGTAATCGATGATTGTCTCCGTGGTACGCGCCGTCAGTGGTGAGATCTTCATTGAAAAGGTCACACTGTTCACACTTTGAAGACAGACTTGCAAAGAAAACATCACGGTTAAAGACATGCTCCGGTACTTTGGTGAATAAGAAAGTATTTTGTAACCCTCCCCCTTTGGACTGGATGTGTCAATGTGTAGTTCATACATGCATAATCTATGAGCAGAATTACTGTCTTGCCTCAATTAGCCAGAAATTCCTAGTTTGAAGCTGTGCCAAGCCATTTTCCTTACATTTCCCCCCTCGTGGGCCAGCCTCCTAGCAATTTGAGTTCTAGCCAATAAGCTTCAGCCCTTCGAGTGACAGCTAGCAAGAGGCGTGCCTAGTTATTCAATGAGGTTGGAGGGTGGGCCCAACGTCTCAGTGGACGAGAGAGAGAGAGAGAGAGAGAGAGAGGGGCCCATCACACAATAAATACAAAATCACAGTTACACATCAATTAAAAACACAACTCCAAATACCCCATATACTCAAAAACAGATCAATATTGTTGACAAGTTTATAATAGGCAAGCTCAACCCTTAGTCTCGCTGCCAACATTCCCTCCAGCATTCCCACCACATCCACAGACCCCTGTCCCCGAATACTGTTCTTTCGGGTCTTCCATATCGCTAATTTTGCTGCCCCTATCACAAAATTAAGCAACACAACTACACCCTTTTGAATGAACCTGTACTTTGGCCCAAATATATACAGTTGGGAAGAGAAAACCTCTCCCAACGTTGAGAACCGATCAGTGATCAGTTCAATCATCCCGACCAACCTGGGACACAGTAAAAACAGATGTGCCAGAGATTCAGACTCAGCACAGAATGGACACCCCTCCCCAACAGTAGGGTCCAGGTGTACCAGATGCATGTTGGTGGCTATGGCTCCATGTATTATCCTCCATTGGAAGTCAGCTGTCCTCTTATCAATAGGCAGTTTGTATAATGATCGCCAACAGCCTTTTGGAGAGGCACCTGGACCAAGCACACCCGCCCACCTCGTCGATTTTACCCCTTCCAGGGAAGAGGCATGGGACACCTTTACACATATTCTGTACATGGCCTTCTTTCCCACCTCCTTGAACTCCCCCAGCTCCGGGGTATCGAAGGAAAGCAGCATCCCCACATCCTCCTCGAATGCCCCCATCGCAGCACTAACAATCAGTGCAGGGAACACATAATCCAGACCCTCCTTCCACCGATCAGAATTGGAAGTGTCAGTCACATACTGTAGATGAAGCACTGGCAAGGAGTCGCAGACCTCAGCGACGACCTTCCTCAGTAGGCGAGATGATCGGATCCCCGCTCTTTCTCCCAGCTCCTCCAACGATCTGCTCCTGCTCCGCATCAGATGACCCAGCTTGGTACACCCCACGCCTAACAGGCATGAACGTAGGCTAGCTGAACCCAAAACACTGGACTGGGTGGCAGTGTTGTGAAAAAGAGGCTCTTCAAAAAGCCACATCCCTGGTGGCGTGCCAGCCTTACGGGACTTGACAAGGACTCTCCAAGCCTGCATAACAGACTCATAAAATGGAGTCAGGCCAGGCAAATCACCCCCTCCAGCTTTCAGAGGAAAAGGTGCTTGTCTAAGCCCAAACAGCCCAGTCTCCTAATCAATGTGTAGGCTAAAACCGTCTCTGTACAACAATCTCTGGGCTGCTTGAAGCAGGAAAGCCATGATTCTAGAGGAAATGTCCACCAGGCCTTGCCCACCCTCGTGCAGTGGCAGGTACAGGGCTGCAGCTTTAATCCAGTGTTGTCCAGACCAGAAGAAATTGACAAGGGTCCTCTGACGTTCTTGTATCAGACCCTTTGGTGGCTGCAAAATCATTAGTCTGTGCCACAGGGTAGAGGCAGCAAGATTATTAGCTACCAATACCCTTCCCCTATAAGACAGCTGGGGCAGCACCAATTTCCATCTTGACAGTCTGGCACACACCTTCTCCACTACACCCTCCCAGTTCTTTTTCTGAAAGACATCGGAGCCTAGAAAAACTCCCAAAGTCTTCATCCCATCTCTGCCCCACTGAAGTCCCCCTGGTAACCGTGGAGCGGACAACGTTTGAAGCTGACCTGCCCACAGCGCTTCACCCAATTGACTCTAGCTGAGGAGGCCCCCTCAAACACCTTTAGAGCATTTGAGAGAACCTTAACATCCTCAGCCCCTGTAATAGAAACTGTCAGGTCATCTGCATACGCAGACAGTGCGATCATGGGACCCTTCATTACTCCCGGCACAGAGAAACCAGTAAGCGTCGCTCTTAAAAAACAAAGCATTGGTTCAATCGCCAGACTATATAACTGCCCTGAAATGGATGGGGCAACTCAAACCACCCACCTTCACCATACACGAGGCCCCAGCATGCAGTAAATTCATCCAAGACAAAATTAATCTCCCTTTTCGGGCAAGCATGTCGCTTATGACCAACATCCCCACACTCAAAACACCGTTGACTACCCGTACTAGCATAAGCCATATACAGTCTGTTGTCATACTTGACTTTAAACGATGACTCCAAAGTCTGCTTCGGTGAGTCCAAAAACATAAACACCTGTCGCCGAAACGACATAACCTGTTTCAACGGCGGGTGTTTGCAACCCAACGGGACAACCTTAATTGAACTGGCGAACTTCCCAAAGCGCAATAACTCGTGCTCCAATAGCTCATTGGGAATAAACGGCGGTACATTTGAAATCATTACCCTTGTTGACAGAGAAAAAGGCGGCGTAACTTGAATAAACATTCCTTTAATAAGTACGACATGCTCAACCATACGATCTACAAGACACTCTTCTTTAAGAAGTACACCATGCTCAACCATACGATCTACAAGACACTCTTCTTTAAGAAGTACACCATGCTCAACCATACGATCAACAAGACACTCTTCTTTAAGAAGTACACCATGCTCAACCATACGATCAACAAGACACTCTTCTTTAAGAAGTACACCATGCTCAACCATACGATCTACAAGACACTCCTCTTTAAGAAGTATACCATGCTAAACCATACGATCTACAAGACACTCTTCTTTAAGAAATACACCATGCTCAACCATACGATCAACAAGACACTCTTCTTTAAGAAGTACACCATGCTCAACCATACGATCTACAAGACACTCTTCTTTAAGAAATACACCATGCTCAACCATACGATCAACAAGACACTCTTCTTTAAGAAGTACACCATGCTCAACCATACGATCTACAACACACTCTTCTTTAAGTAGTACACCATGCTCAACCATACGATCAACCAGACACTCTTCTTTAAGAAATACCACCACCGCTTTATTCATCCGGGATGCATAAGCAACGTTCTCATATCCTACCTTCTCTCCTACGGCGACCAGAAACTCCTCCACAGTGACAGTAGCTTCAGTAACACACCTAAAGCCGTGCCGAAGTGACAGGGACGGCATCCCCATTCGGGCTGCCATCCCCGCCAAAATCAGGGTAATTTCCATACGAAAAACAAATACTTAATTCTATCACAACAAAAATAATAACCTTAATCATGCACAGAAGAAAACCAAAAAAAGCCACCAAGAATAGAAATAGAGAATAGAAGAATAGAAAACCGAAAGAAAGTTGTGAATATTTAACTCTCCACAGCACACGCACTCCTTCGCTCATACAATTCCCAGCATGCACCAAACACTCCCAGCATGCAGAGAGAGAGAGAGAGTGAGAGTGAGAGAGAGAGAGAGAGAAATGACGTGGTGCACATATCTGTACATACTGTATGTGACTTAGTACGCAATTTTCAGGGACCACTTATGGCTCGTGATTGCTACTTTAGGAACTACTAACTAAAAAGTATACATAACTACTGGAGAATCTCTTTAAACAGCTGAGATCGGCCCATAGAGTTAGACAGGTGGCACATATTTGCATCGTTGCCATAATGGCTTCTGTGACTGAAAAAGCCCCACCAAGTTGATGACTTCAAAAGGTGTAACTCCTCAATGGTGATGTCCATGCTAAAATAGGATTTAAGGCAAGTGGGCCCTCTATAAAACTCTATGGCCTGGCCTGCAATTGAATGATACTAGTTACGGATAGAGGGGCCGAGGCATGTGGGTCTTGTTTCAACTCTGGTACCTACAGGTAGAATATGATACCATTCCAACTTATGCCTAGACCCTGTGGTTGTGGCTATGGAGACCCTGTGGTTGTGGCTACGGAGACCCTGTGGTTGTGGCTACGGAGACCCTGTGGTTGTGTCTATGGAGACCCTGTGGTTGTGTCTATGGAGACCCTGTGGTTGTGGCTATGGAGACCCTGTGGTTGTGGCTATGGAGACCCTGTGGTTGTGGCTACGGAGACCCTGTGGTTGTGTCTACGGCGACCCTGTGGTTGTGGCTACGGAGACCCTGTGGTTGTGTCTACGGAGACCCTGTGGTTGTGGCTATGGAGACCCTGTGGTTGTGTCTATGGAGACCCTGTGGTTGTGGCTACGGAGACCCTGTGGTTGTGTCTATGGAGACCCTGTGGTTATGTCTATGGAGACCCTGTGGTTGTGGCTACGGAGACCCTGTGGTTGTGGCTATGGAGACCCTGTGGTTGTGTCTATGGAGACCCTGTGGTTGTGTCTACGGAGACCCTGTGGTTGTGTCTACGGAGACCCTGTGGTTGTGGCTACGGAGACCCTGTGGTTGTGTCTAAGGAGACCCTGTGGTTGTGTCTATGGAGACCCTGTGGTTGTGTCTATGGAGACCTTGTAGTTGTGGCTACGGAGACCCTGTGGTTGTGGCTACGGAGACCCTGTGGTTGTGGCTACGGAGACCCTGTGGTTGTGTCTAAGGAGACCCTGTGGTTGTGTCTATGGAGACCTTGTAGTTGTGGCTATGGAGACCCTGTGGTTGTGGTTACGGAGACCCTGTGGTTGTGTCTATGGAGACCCTGTGGTTATGTCTATGGAGACCCTGTGGTTGTGTCTATGGAGACCCTGTGGTTGTGGCTATGGAGACCCTGTGGTTGTGGTTGTGGCTATGGAGACCCTGTGGTTGTGTCTATGGAGACCCTGTGGTTGTGGCTATGGAGACCCTGTGGTTGTGTCTATGGAGACCCTGTGGTTGTGTCTATGGAGACCCTGTGGTTGTGGCTATGGAGACCCTGTGGTTGTGTCTATGGAGACCCTGTGGTTGTGTCTATGGAGACCCTGTGGTTGTGTCTATGGAGACCCTGTGGTTGTGGCTACGGAGACCCTGTGGTTGTGTCTATGGAGACCCTGTGGTTGTGGCTACGGAGACCCTGTGGTTGTGTCTAGAGAGACTGTGAATATACCATACAGGTACAGTAGGGATGACACTTGTTAAAAAGGAGGCTTGACCTCAAGTGTGGGATCACAGTTCAAAGTTCTGACCCCTTTCCGTTGGTGTGTTTGTGTTGAATGGAGGCCTCAGTCCTGGCTCTCCAGACAGCCTATGGGGTTTGAATGGTGCTAACTTACAACATAATTCACTACTGTGGAATCCAGCTTTGTTTCACGTTCTCTGTATTGTATGTTTCTGTTGTTGTTGTTGTTGTTGTTTTCCCACATGTAATTGTAGATTAACATTTTGTTGGGGTGATTATTTAATACAGAAAAGTAGCTGCTTTTTTATGAGTAATTGTTGCAACCTGCTTCAACTGCTATGTTACTGACATAGTGCAAATACGCTTAAATATTCCTGTACTGTACATTATTGTAGTTGCACATATGTTTGGTACATAAACTGCCACTACATGTATTTTATGGTGCTGATTCAGTTTAAAATAGGTTTTGAACTGTTAATAATAAATGAATGTGTTGTTTTACAGGGATTTAACCATTTGACTTGTTTTGTTCATGTGCCTTATAGTCATTCTATACCTGTACTGTTATACAGAGATCCTCCAAGATTCACAGACAAATGTGACCTTAACAGAAATCTGAGTACAAATCTGAATGATTGGAAATATATCTATTTTTAAAGTCTACTGTAAGTTGATTGGTTTTATTTGTGACATAATAAAATGTGATTTTACATGGAGACTAATACGATGTTATGTTTCTGAAATTGATTTTCTTCTCCTCTTTTATTGTGTTGTTAAAACCGCTGACTTTAGAAACAGTTGAAATGGGTTCATGCAGAACCAACCAGCTTCAGCAGAATTCAATGAGAGAGAGTTGGCTGAAGTGTTGAATGAGAAAGGCAGCTTCAGCAGAATTCAATGAGAGAGAGTTGGCTGAAGTGTTGAATGAGAAAGGCAGCTTCAGCAGAATTCAATAAGAGAGCGTTGGCTGAAGTGTTGAATGAGAAAGGCAGCTTCAGCAGAATTCAATGAGAGAGCGTTGGCTGAAGTGTTGAATGAGAAAGGCAGAATTCAATGAGAGAGAGTTGGCTGAAGTGTTGAATGAGAAAGGCAGAATTCAATGAGAGAGCGTTGGCTGAAGTGTTGAATGAGAAAGGCAGCTTCAGCAGAATTCAATGAGAGAGCGTTGGCTGAAGTGTTGAATGAGAAAGGCAGCTTCAGCAGAATTCAATGAGAGAGCGTTGGCTGAAGTGTTGAATGAGAAAGGCAGCTTCAGCAGAATTCAATGAGAGAGAGTTGGCTGAAGTGTTGAATGAGAAAGGCAGCTTCAGCAGAATTCAATGAGAGAGCGTTGGCTGAAGTGTTGAATGAGAAAGGCAGCTTCAGCAGAATTCAATGAGAGAGAGTTGGCTGAAGTGTTGAATGAGAAAGGCAGCTTCAGCAGAATTCAATGAGAGAGAGTTGGCTGAAGTGTTGAATGAGAAAGGCAGCTTCAGCAGAATTCAATAAGAGAGAGTTGGCTGAAGTGTTGAATGAGAAAGGCAGCTTCAGCAGAATTCAATGAGAGAGCGTTGGCTGAAGTGTTGAATGAGAAAGGCAGCTTCAGCAGAATTCAATGAGAGAGAGTTGGCTGAAGTGTTGAATGAGAAAGGCAGCTTCAGCAGAATTCTAGAACAAGAAAGCGTCAATCAGATTCTAGACATGAAATGTCAGAAGAATTCTATGAGAACATTGTAAGAGTTTATAATAAGAAAGCTTCAACAGAATTGTAGACATGAAAGCTTCAGCGGAATCAGCGGAATTTGATCAGAATTATACGAGACAATGTTGGCAGTCTCTGTCTCTGTCTCTGTCTCTGTCTCTCTCTCTCTCTCTCTCTCTCTCTCTCTCTGTCTCTCTCTCTCTCTCTGTCTCTCTGTCTCTCTCTCTCTCTGTCTCTCTCTCTCTCTCTCTCTCTCTGTCTCTCTCTCTCTCTCTCTCTCTCTCTCTCTCTCTCTCTCTGTCTCTGTCTCTGTCTCTCTCTCTCTCTCTCTCTCTCTCTCTGTCAAGCAGGTTGAAAAGGGGTGATAAATGTTGCCTGTCAGACTTGGTCTCTCTCAGGAGTGGATTGGGAGGTTTTCTTTTCCAGAGACTCAAGGATATGTTGTTTTAACCCTCACAAGGCTGCTGGCCCAGACGTCATCCCCAGCCGCATCCTCAAAGCATGCGCAGACCAACTGGCTGGTGTGTTTATGGACATATTCAATTGCTCCCTATCCCAGTCTGTTGTCCCCACATGCTTCAAGATGGCTACCATTGTTCCTGTACCCAATAAGGCAAAGATAAATGAACTAAATGACTACCGCCCCGTAGCACTCACTTCTGTCATCATGAAGTGCTTTAACAGAATAGTTAAGGATCATATCACCTCCACCTTACCGGCCACCCTAGACCCACTTCAGTTTGCTTACCGCCCCAATAGGTCCACAGACGATGCAATCGCCATCACCCTGCACACTGCCCTATCACATCTGGACAAGAGGAATACCTATGTAAGAATGCTGTTCATTGACTACAGCTCAACATTCAACACCATAGTACCCTCCAAGCTCATCATCAAGCTTGAGGCCCTGGGTCTCAGACCCGCCCTGTGCAATTGGGTCCTGGACTTTCTGACGGGCCGCAGCCTGATGGTGAAGGTAGGAAACAGCATCTCCACTTTGCTGACCCTCAACAATGGGGCCCCACAAGGCTGCGTGCTCAGCCACCTCCTGTACTCCCTGTTCACCCACGACTACGTGGCCATGCACGCCTCCAACTCAATCATCAAGTTTGCAGACGACACAAGAGTAGTGGGCTTGATTACCAACAACAACGAGACGGCCTACAGGGAGGAGGTGAGGGCCCTCGGAGTGTGGTGCAAGGAAAACAACCTCTCGCTCAACGTCAACGAAACAAAGGAGATG
The DNA here is from genome assembly GCF_045791955.1 of Oncorhynchus clarkii lewisi. Classification (NCBI taxonomy): domain Eukaryota; kingdom Metazoa; phylum Chordata; class Actinopteri; order Salmoniformes; family Salmonidae; genus Oncorhynchus; species Oncorhynchus clarkii. The sequence continues at coordinate 82,173,369 of NC_092152.1, read as the reverse complement.
ATCGTGGACTTCAGGAAACTGCAGAAAGAGCACCCCCCTATCCACATCGAAGGGACAAATCAAATCAAATGTTATTTGTCACGTGCGCCGAATACAACAGGTGTAGTCGACCTTACAGTGAAATGCTTACTTACAGGCTCTAACCAACAGTACAAAAAAGGTATTAGGTGAACAATAGGTAAGTAAAGAAATTAAACAACAGTAAAAAGACAGTGAATAATAACAGTAGCGAGGCTATATACAGTAGAGAGGCTATGTACAGTAACGAGATGATATACAGTAGAGAGGCTATATACAGTAACGAGACTATATACAGTAGAGAGGCTATATACAGTAGAGAGGCTGTATACAGTAGAGAGGCTATATACAGTAACGAGACTATATACAGTAGAGAGGCTATATACAGTAACGTGACTATATACAGTAGAGAGGCTATATACAGTAACAAGACTATATACAGTAGAGAGGCTATATACAGTAGAGAGGCTGTATAGAGTAGAGAGGCTATATACAGTAACGAGACTATATACAGTAGAGAGGCTATATACAGTAACGTGACTATATACAGTAGAGAGGCTATATACAGTAACGAGACTATATACAGTAGAGAGGCTATATACAGTAGAGAGGCTGTATACAGTAGAGAGGCTATATACAGTAACGAGACTATATACAGTAGAGAGGCTATATACAGTAGCGAGACTATATACAGTAGAGAGGCTATATACAGTAACAAGACTATATAGAGAGGCTATATACAGTAACGAGACTATATACAGTAGAGAGGCTATATACAGTAGAGAGGCTGTATACAGTAACAAGACTATATACAGTAGCGAGGCTATAACAGTAGAGGCTATATACAGTAGAGAGGCTGTATACAGTAACAAGACTATATACAGTAGCGAGGCTATAACAGTAGCGAGGCTATATACAGTAGAGAGGCTACATACAGGCACCGGTTAGTCGGGCTGATTGAGGTAGTATGTACAGTGACAAATCTTTTTAGTTTCCCGAGGGGGAATAGGCTTTGTCGTGCCCTCTTCACGACTGTCTTGGTGTGTTTAGACCATTCTAGTTTGTTGGTGATGTGGACACCAAGGAACTTGAAGCTCTCAAGCTGCTCCACTACAGCCACTACCTATCCTCACCACCTGGGGGCAGCAGAGAAGGTGTAAGGTTTTAAGTTCCTCAGCGTACACATCACAGACAAACTGAAATGGTCCACCCACACAGACAGTGTGGTGAGGAAGGCGCAACATTGTCTCTTCAACCTCACGAAGCTGAAGAAATGTGGCTTGTCACCCAAAACCCTGACAAACTTTTACAGATGCACAATCGAGAGCATCCTGTCGGGCTGTATCACAGCCTGGTACGGCAACTGCACCACCCTCAACTGCAATGCTCTCCAGAGGGTGGTGTGGTCTGCACAACGCATCACTGGGGGCAAACTACCTGCCCTCCATGACACCTACAGCACCCGATGTCACAGGAAGGCCAAAAATATCATCAAGGACATCAGCCACCCAAGCCACTGTCTGTTCACACCGCTGCCATCCAGAAGGCGAGGTCAGTACAGGTGCATCAAAGCTGGGACTGAGAGACTGAAAAACAGCTTCTATCTCAAGGTCATCAGACTGCTAAACAGCAATCACTAACTCAGAGAGGCTGCTGCCTACATTGAGACCCAATCACTGGCCACGTTAATAAATGTACAATGCACTCTAAATAAAGCCACTTTAATAATGTTTACATATCTTACATTACTCATATCACATGTATATACTGTATTTTATACCATCTATTGCACCTTTGCCATCACTTACATGTACATATTCAGGACTTTAGATTTGTGTGTATTAGGTAGTTGTTGGGGAATTGATAGATTACGTGTTAGATATTACTGTTAGATATTATTGTTAGATATTATGGCACTGTCGGAACTAGAAGCACAAGCATTTCGCTACACTCACATTAACATCTGCTAACCATGTGTATGTGACAAATAAAATTTTATTTGATTTGCTCTGATCAAAAGTCCTGCAGGCTCTAGTTTTGTCTTATCTTCATTATTGTCCAGTCGTGTGGCCGAGTGCTGCAAGGAAAGACCTAGTTAAGCTGCAGCTGGACCAGAACAGACCGGCACGTCTTGCTCTTCATTGTAATCAGAGGGCTGATATAAATACTATGCTGCCAGTCTCTCTTGGCCAAGAGTTGTGGAGAGACTGACTGCATCACTTCTTCTTTTCATAAGAAACATTCATGTTTTTGAAAATCCCAAATTGTTTGCATTGTCAACTTACAACTTACACACACTTACCCCACCAGACATGCCACCAGGGGTCTTTTCACAGTCCCCAAATCCAGAACAAATTCAAGAAAGCGTGCAGTATTATATAGAGCCATTATTGCATGGAACTCCCTTACATCTCATATTGCTCAAATGAAAAGCAAACCCCAAAATGGGGGGGGCTGCTACCTCTCGTGCCTGCTTCACTGACTTGCCTCCTCATATCGCCGCCGCTCTGGACGGCGATACTCCCCAGCCTGCCTCCAGGGTCCCTTACCGTCCAGGATCTCCTCCCATGTCCAGGAGTCCCTTTCACCACGCTGCTTGGTCCTTTGGTGGTGGGAAGTTCTGTCACGGTCGTTTTGTAGGGTTTATTGTTTTGTTGGCGTCATTTTAAATGAAGGATAAATGTACGCTCACCACGCTGCACTTTGGTCCAGTTCTTTCACCGGCCGTGACACTACTCCCCATGTGTGTCACATGAGATGTACGCTCACCACGCTGCACTTTGGTCCAGTTCTTTCACCGGCCGTGACACTACTCCCCATGTGTGTCACATGAGATGTACGCTCACCACGCTGCGCTTTGGTCCAGTTCTTTCACCGGCCGTGACACTACTCCCCATGTGTGTCACATGAGATGTACGCTCACCACGCTGCGCTTTGGTCCAGTTCTTTCACTGGCCGTGACACTACTCCCCATGTGTGTCACATGAGATGACGCTGGAGGGACGAAGCAGGTACGGGGAGTCAAACATTTAATAAAGAACGGACATAAAACGAGACAGGAACAGCATCAGCAAACCAATACTAAAGACAAAAACAATACAATACAGCAGTGGGGAACAGAGCAGGGAACTGACAAATATAGGGGAGGTAATAAACAGGTGATGAGGAACTGACAAATATAGTGGAGGTAATAAACAGGTGATGAGGAACTGACAAATATAGGGGAGGTAATAAACAGGTGATGAGGAACTGACAAATATAGTGGAGGAAATAAACAGGTGATGAGGAACTGACAAATATAGTGGAGGAAATAAACAGGTGATGAGGAACTGACAAATATAGTGGAGGAAATAAACAGGTGATGAGGAACTGACAAATATAGTGGAGGAAATAAACAGGTGATGAGGAACTGACAAATATAGTGGAGGTAATAAACAGGTGATGAGGAACTGACAAATATAGTGGAGGAAATAAACAAGTGATGAGGAACTGACAAATATAGTGGAGGAAATAAACAAGTGATGAGGAACTGACAAATATAGTGGAGGAAATAAACAGGTGATGAGGAACTGACAAATATAGTGGAGGAAATAAACAGGTGATGAATGAGTCCAGGTGAGTCCACTAACGCTGATGTGCGTGATGAGGGAAGGCAGGTGTGCGTGATGGATGGCAGGAGTGCGTGATGCAGGGCAACCTGGCGCCCTCAAGCGCCAGGGGGAGGGAAGAGCGGGAGCAGACGTGACAATGTGCTCCTGTGTCCTAGTGTTTTCTTGATAGTTTAGTAATAAAGTAACCAAAACTGGAAACTTTGTCTTCAACCATCATTCCTGCGTTCTTCCAGATGCACAATAGTGGCAACATCAGTCGTCAACCTCGCCTAAGATACAGTTCACCCTAGTCTTTTTCTTTATGGTCCTTCCAGCTGGATCTGATTGCTGTCTTCTTCCGGACACAAAACAATCTGGTCTATGGCGCACACAAGGAACAAAGAGTATGAGGAAAGCTCCCACACCTCATAGAACTGCATGTGTAACCCATCAGACTTCACAATCCTGACACACCTGGTTCAGCCGAAACCCCTTTCCAGAACCAGCAGTCCCTCCAAACCTTCTTACCGGCATCCCCCCTCAACCTCCTCCTGCCCAAGCAATGGCACCAGCTATCCATGCCTCCACAGCAAAACGACCTGAACAATTCCCAGGAGCCACCCTGGCTCCACGTCCAGGGGCCACCCTGGCTCCGCGTCCAGGAGCTGAGCCGGCTCCGATCCCTTCAAACCACCTTCCTGTTGCTAACGTGCCAGCCACTCCTTAACCCAGCCTAAGATAGTCTACCCTAGTCCTTTAACAGCATGATGCTTTACACACACACAGGGAGGATGGTAGCTATGTCTTTCTACAGTGTATATATCCCCAGTGGAGTAGATCTGGTGATGGACTGTTTCTGTAATCCCAAGGGGCCCGTCTGTGAATGGAGATATCTGAGGACGTGTTCTTTGTAATGTCTGGTATGGAATAAATGGTGCAGTATCATAAGCATTGAAACCGTGTTTCATACCTTTCCATCCATTCTAGTGATTATGATGAGCCTGTGCTCCTTGTGAACAGGGCAAAACTACACTGAAAATGTTGTTCTGGCAGCATTGTTTTCAACCGCTGAATCGGTGGTGTACAACAGGAAGCTCGCTGCATTGATTTAAAACTCAATTCATTTATTTAAACTTTGAAATCCATTCATCGTTCATCTTAATATATACACTTTAGCAGATGCTTTATCCAAAGTGAGTGACAGTCATGCGTGCATACATTTTCATATGGGTTTTTCCAGCGGGAACCAAATCCACAGTCTTTGCTGAAGAATTTTAAACAAATGTGCAAAATCAGGTGGAAATAAATAGTAAAACAAAAAGTGACGGAACCCAATTGAATTTGTATTTAATTATTCTAGAATGTCAATGTCTGCGTCGCAAATGGCACTCTATACTGCTTTTTCATGATGACTCCTTGCTGTCCCCAGTCCACCTGACCGTGCTGCTGCTCCAGTTTCAACTGTTCTGCCTTATTATTATTCGACCATGCTGGTCATTTATGAACATTTGAACATCTTGGCCATGTTCTGTTATAATCTCCACCCGGCACAGCCAGAAGAGGACTGGCCACCCCACATAGCCTGGTTCCTCTATAGGTTTCTTCCTATGTTTTGGCCTTTCTAGGGAGTTTTTCCTGTTTGGGGTTTTAGGCTGGGTTTCTGTACAGCACTTTGAGATATCAGCTGATGTACGAAGGGCTATATAAATAAATTTGATTTGATTTGATTTGATTTTCACCAAAGGCCTATGGGCCATGATCAAGAGTAGGGCACTATATAGGGAATAGGGTGCCATTTCGGGTGCAGGCAATGGCTCCTTTTGTTTGTCTGTCTAATATAACTGGACAGGTGTTGTAATAACGCTTGGTGGTATTGATCATCTCTCCATGTAGGAGGGTTGGGTGGGTTGTTCCTCTCACTCTCTCCAGACTGCTATGTGCATGCGTGCCTGTTTGTGTGACAGACAGAAGCTGAATTGTATTCAGCGTGGTGGAACTCTCCTGTCTACTTCCATTAATGTCCCTATCAGATGTAGATGCCCCATTAACCCTTTCCTTTTTTTCACCAGTCCGGGGTGCAGGTCTAGGATCAGCCCCCCCCTCCCACAATCCTCACCTTAACCATTAAGAGGAGGAAATGCAAAACTGACCCTGGCTGCATTTAAACAGGCAGCCCAATTCAGCTATTTGGCAATTATTTGCATATTTAATACCTATCTGATCTTTTACCTAAGATCCTAACATTTTACCTAATGTGTGAACAGCAAATCAGATGTTTTGTCTTCTGATTTATACCTCATACAAACCCCATCCTCTGTCTGGACGCTTAGATGATTGGATTTTCTCAGACGTTTTTTGTTGTTGTTGCACAACCTGCCGTTGCCATGACAACCACCCCAAGTTTAAAGGAACAGTAAAATAAATGAGCATTCCATCTTTGTGCTACTTCAGAGGCTACATCAGTGTGAATGTGGAAATCTGCTATGGGTCACATGTTAAACTGTGTGTGTACAGTCAGAAAAAAAGATCAGATTTGGGTCTGTGTCTGAAGGTGGGATAAAAGTTAAGGGAACTATTTTACCACACCTGGGAGGAGACATTTACCAACTAGCCCCTACAAACACTGGTGATGACACACACACAGAGGTCCTGGCAGACAGCTTGGGATGGTCATATGCCATCATGATACTCAGTGAGGAAATTGGCCCTAGATTAGAGAAGCTGACACAGAGGGCAAGAAGAGAGGTCACTTTACTGGAATCGGAGATTGGGAGTGTGAGTGTGTGAGAGAGAGATTGGGAGTGTGAGTGTATGAGAGAGAGATTGAGAGTGTGTGAGAGAGATATTGGGAGTGTGAGAGAGAGAGAGAGATTGGGAGTGTGTGAGAGAGAGATTGGGAGTGTGTGAGAGAGAGATTGGGAGTGTGAGTGTGTGAGAGAGAGAGAGAGAGAGAGAGAGAGAGAGAGAGAAAGAAAGAAAGAAAGAAAGAAAGAAAGAAAGAAAGAAAGAAAGAAAGAAAGAAAGAAAGAAAGAAAGAAAGAAAGAAAGAAAGAAAGAAAGATTGGGAGTGTGTGTGAGAGAGAGATTGGGAGTGTGTGAAAGAGAGAGAGATTGGGAGTGTGTATTGTGTGAGAGAAATTGGGAGTGTGTTTGTGTGTGATTGGGTGTGTATGTGTGTGATTGGGAGTGTGTGTGTGAGTGTGAGAGAGAAAGATTGGGAGTGGGTGAGAGAGATTGGGAGTGTGTATGTGTGAAAGAGATTGGGAGTGTGTGTGTGTGATTGGGAGTGTGTGTGTGTGTGTGAGAGAGAGATTGGGAGTGTGTGTGTGTGTGTGTGTGTGTGTGTGTGTGTGTGTGTGTGTGTGTGTGTGTGTGTGTGTGTGTGTGTGTGTGTGTGTGTGTGTGTGTGTGAGAGAGAGAGAGAGAGATTGGGAGTGTGAGTGTGTGTGTGTGAGAGAGAGATTGGGAGTGTGTGTGTGAGAGAGAGAGAGAGAGAGAGAGAGAGAGATTGGGAGTGTGTGTGTGTGTGTGTGTGTGTGTGTGTGTGTGTGTGTGTGTGTGTGTGTGTGTGTGTGTGTGTGTGTGTGTGTGTGTGTGTGTGTGTGTGTGTGAGAGAGAGAGCGAGAGAGAGAATGGGAGTGTGTGTGAGAGAGACAAAGATTGGGAGTGTAATATTAGAACTATATTACTGAGGTCCACATGCAACATCCCCTAAGCATAGGATTCATTATGTGCTTGTTGGCATGATGGACAGACAGGCGGATGAAGGCTGACAGACAGACGCCATTCATTTACAGTACGCTGCTCTCTCTCTCTCACACACACGCACACACACACACACACGCACACACACACACACACACACTTGTGTGCGTCAGCTGTCTTTTGATCTGTGAGGGCGTACGCGAGGGAGTGTAGGGTTTGGTGGCTTTTCAGAGAAGGTGGACAGTGAGCAGCAGGGGTCCCTCTCCTACTCACTGTCTCTCTCTCTCCCTCCCTTTTTATTTCTCTCTCCCCTCCCTTGCCATCTCTCTCCAGGAGCTGAGCTCTTCTTTCCCCAACATTAACAAGCCCCACGCCTCTTGAAGGGCTATGTAGAGGCTATGTAGAATACAGGACACTTCTGTAGACGGATGGATTGTCAAGCATGAAAGGAAACGTGTGCTTCCTTTTCATGTCTCCACAAGGCATGTTGTGCCGGCCTGCCTGGCTGTGCTCTGTCTCACAGTTCTCTATATAATAGATATATAATGAATATATCATTGAAATCTGATCATCGGTAGATCATTTCGATGGGTGCCATTTTCCTGTTGTAAAGACACCTGCACTGTGTGCTCACGTACTTTAAGTTTATTTTGAATCTGTAGCACCATTTATATTGTAATAAACCATTTCTATACATTTGGAAATTGGAGAGAAACAATAAGATCCTGTCTGTCTTCTGTCTGTCAGCTAAACACTGCACTGCCCTGTTCTGGCTGGACAGGCCTGTTACATATGTCATAGCTTCACTCTGTGGCAATTAACACCTCCTTTCTCTGGGGAGAGGAAGGAGGTAATGAAGGAGGGAGGGAGGGAGGGAGGGAGGGAGGGAGGGAGGGAGGGAGGGAGGGAGGGAGGGAGGGAGGGAGGGAGGGAGGGAGGGAGGGAGGGAGGGAGGGAGGGAGGGAGGGAGGGAGGGAGGGAGAAATGGGCTGATTGAGGGAAGAGGGAGAATGTGTGACTGTTTGTGCAAGTGTCCCTCTGCCTACATATCTGTGTGTGTATTTGAACATGAGGACACTAACTGTACAGTCATGTCCTCGCTGTACAGTGATATTGCAACTGACTGGGTGACTTTAATTCCTCCAATCCCACGCTGGTAATGAATTCCACCAATCACAGGCTGGTAATGAGGACCAGGCGCCCTGTGAAGGAGAGGAGATCGAAACCCAGCCAGCCGTGACTGTCAACAATCTAAGTGATATCACACACACACAGCCTGCAGATCTACTGCACCTCTCACACACACACACAGCCTGCAGATCTACTGCACCTCCCTCACACACACACAGCCTGCAGATCTACTGCACCTCTCACACACACACACAGCCTGCAGATCTACTGCACCTCTCACACACACACACAGCCTAGCCTGCAGATCTACTGCACCTCTCACACACACACACAGCCTGCAGATCTACTGCACCTCTCACACACACACACAGCCTGCAGATCTACTGCACCTCTCACACACACACAGCCTGCAGATCTACTGCACCTCTCACACACACACACAGCCTAGCCTGCAGATCTACTGCACCTCCCTCACACACACACAGCCTGCAGATCTACTGCACCTCCCTCACACACACACAGCCTGCAGATCTACTGCACCTCTCACACACACACACACAGCCTGCAGATCTACTGCACCTCTCACACACACACACAGCCTGCAGATCTACTGCACCTCTCACACACACACACAGCCTGCAGATCTACTGCACCTCTCACACACACACAGCCTGCAGATCTACTGCACCTCCCTCACACACACACAGCCTGCAGATCTACTGCACCTCTCTCCCCTCTCCTGACACGCCACTCAAATGACAAATAGCCCTTTAGACAGCTCTCTCTCACACACACACCTCAGGTGACAGACTGATGAATTAGCTCTCCCCTTCCTATGACAGAATCTGTTTTTTCTTTTCAGTGTTCATATACTGTAGAGGCAGATTCAGAGTTGAGATTCACACAGTTAAGACCCACCAGTTTGGAGAGGCTTTTAAACTGCAGGCCTAGTAGCCTAGTGGTTCGCACATTGGGCCAGTAACTGGAAGGTTGCTGGATTGAATCTCTGACATTCTGCCCCTGAGCAAGGCAGTTAACCCACTGTTCCCCTGAGCAAGGCAGTTAACCCACTGTTCCCCTGAGCAAGGCAGTTAACCCACTGTTCCCCTGAGCAAGGCAGTTAACCCACTGTTCCCTGGGCCCTGAAGAAGTGGGTGTGGATTAAGGCAGCACCCTCACCTCTCTGATTCAGAGGGGTTGTGTTAAATGCGGAAGACACATTTCAGTTGAAAAGATTCAGTTGGACAACTGACTAGGTATCCCCCTTTCCCCAGTACACAGCATGCTGCTGTCCATGTCTTGGTAGACCGATGCCTTTGTGTTTTTATTGATTTTATCTGAGTTGTTTGTGGGTCGGAACAACACTAATGATGGTGTGTGGTCGTGTGCTACTGTAATGTACAGTATACGCTAAGAATCGGCAGCAAGTACATGGAGCGAATTTAATAAACAACGGAACATGGAACAAAACAAACACGCGTAGCGTACAGACATGAAACAGAGTCAATAACGCCTCGGGAAAGAACCTGTACTCTCTGTTCATCCATGACTGCATGGCCAAGTACGCCTCCAACTCAATCATCAAGTTTGTAGATGACACAACAGTAGTAGGCTTGATTCCCAAAGATGACGAGACGGCCTACAGGGAGGAGGTGCGGGGTCTGGGAGTGTTGTGTCAGGAAAACAACCTCTCACTCAACGTCAACGAAGCAAAGGAGATGATCGTTGACTTCAGGAAACAGCAGAGGGAGCACGTCCCTATCTACATCGACGGGACCGCAGTGGAGAAGGTGGACATCTTCAAGTTCCTCGGCGTACACATCACTGACAAACTGAAATGGACCACCCACACAGACAGTGTGGTGAAGAAGGTGCAACAGAGCCTCTTCAAGCAGCATCCTGTCGGGTTGTATCACCGCCTGGTACGGCATCTTCACCGCCCTCAACCGCAAGGCTCTCCAGAGGGAGGTGAGGTCTGCCCAATGCATTACCGGGGGAAACTACCCCCCCTCCAGGACACCTACACCACCCGATGTCACAGGACATCAAGCACCTGAGCCACTGCCTGTTCACCCAGCTATCATCCAGAAAGCGAGGTCAGTACAGGTGCATCAAAGCTGGGACAGAGAGACTGAAAAACAGCTTCCATCTCAAAGCCATCAGACTGTTAAACAGCCATCACTAGCACATTAGAGGCTGCTGCCTATAGGCATAGACTAGTAATCACTGGCCACTTTAAGGAATGGAACACTAGTCACTAATCATCTTTACATATCTGGCATTACTCATCTCATATGTATATACTGTATTCTATACTATTCTACTGTATCTTAGTACATGCCGCTCTGACATTGCTCATCCATATGTATATACTGTATTCTATACCATTCTACTGTATCTTAGTCACTTAATAATGTTTACATATCTGGCTTACTCATCTCATGTGTATATACTGTATTCTATACTATTCTACTGTATCTTAGTCACTTAATAATGTTTACATATCTGGCATTACTTATCTCATATGTATATACTGTATTCTATACTATTCTACTGTATCTTAGTACATGCCGCTCTGACATTGCTCATCCATATGTATATACTGTATTCTATACCATTCTACTGTATCTTAGTCACTTAATAATGTTTACATATCTGGCTTACTCATCTCATGTGTATATACTGTATTCTATACTATTCTACTGTATCTTAGTCCATTCTGCTGTCATCGCTCGTCCATATGTATATACTGTATTCTATACCATTCTATTGTATCTTAGTCCATTCTGCTGTCATCGCTGTCCCCAACGCCCTAGGCGACCAGTTTTGATAGCCTTCAGCCGCACCCTCATACTACTCCTTCTCTGTTCCGCGGGTGATGTGGAGGTAAACCCAGGCCCTGCATGTCCCCAGGCACCCTCATTTGTTGACTTCTGTGATCGAAAAAGCCTTGGTTTCATGCATGTCAACATCAGAAGCCTCCTCCCTAAGTTTGTCTTACTCACTGCTCTAGCACACTCTGCTAACCCTGATGTCCTTGCCGTGTCTGAATCCTGGCTCAGGAAGGCCACCAAAAATTGTGAGATTTCCATACCCAACTATAACATCTTCCGTCAAGATAGAACTGCCAAAGGGGGAGGAGTTGCAGTCTACTGCAGAGATAGCCTGCAAAGTAATGTCATACTTTCCAGGTCCATACCCAAACAGTTCGAACTACTAATTTTGAAAATTACTCTCTCCAGAAATAAGTCTCTCACTGTTGCCGCCTGCTACCGACCCCCCTCAGCTCCCAGCTGTGCCCTGGACACCATTTGTGAATTGATCGCCCCCCATCTAGCTTCAGAGTTTGTTCTGTTAGGTGACCTAAACTGGGATATGCTTAACACCCCGGCAGTCCTACAATCTAAGCTAGATGCCCTCAATCTCACTCAAATCATCAAGGAACCCACCAGGTACAACCCTAACTCTGTAAACAAGGGCACCCTCATTGACGTCATCCTGACCAACTGGCCCTCCAAATACACCTCCGCTGTCTTCAACCAGGATCTCAGCGATCACTGCCTCATTGCCTGTATCCGCTACGGAGCCGCAGTCAAACGACCACCCCTCATCACTGTCAAACGCTCCCTAAAACACTTCTGTGAGCAGGCCTTTCTAATCGACCTGGCCCGGGTATCCTGGAAGGACATTGACCTCATCCCGTCAGTTGAGGATGCCTGGTCTTTCTTTAAAAGTAACTTCCTCACCATTTTAGATAAGCATGCTCCGTTCAAAAAAATGCAGAACTAAGAACAGATATAGCCCCTGGTTCACTCCAGACCTGACTGCCCTCGACCAGCACAAAAACATCCTGTGGCGGACTGCACTAACATCGAATAGTCCCCGCGATATGCAACTGTTCAGGGAAGTCAGGAACCAATACACACAGTCAGTCAGGAAAGCTAAAGCCAACTTCTTCAGGCAGAAGTTTGCATCCTGTAGCTCCAACTCCAAAAAGTTCTGGGACACTGTGAAGTCCATGGAGAACAAGAGCACCTCCTCCCAGCTGCCCACTGCACTGAGGCTAGGTAACACGGTCACCACCGATAAATCCATGATTATCGAAAACTTCAACAAGCATTTCTCAACGGCTGGCCATGCCTTCCGCCTGGCTACTCCAACCTCGGCCAACAGCTCCCCCCCCCCCCCGCAGCTACTCGCCCAAGCCTCTCCAGGTTCTCCTTTACCCAAATCCAGATAGCAGATGTTCTGAAAGAGCTGCAAAACCTGGACCCGTACAAATCAGCTGGGCTTGACAATCTGGACCCTCTATTCCTGAAACTATCCGCCGCCATTGTCGCAACCCCTATTACCAGCCTGTTCAACCTCTCTTTCATATTGTCTGAGATCCCCAAGGATTGGAAAGCTGCCGCAGTCATCCCCCTCTTCAAAGGGGGCGACACCCTGGACCCAAACTGTTACAGACCTATATCCATCCTGCCCTGCCTATCTAAGGTCTTCGAAAGCCAAGTCAACAAACAGGTCACTGACCATCTTGAATCCCACCGTACCTTCTCCGCTGTGCAATCTGGTTTCCGAGCCGGTCACGGGTGTACCTCAGCCACGCTCAAGGTACTAAACGATATCATAACCGCCATCGATAAAAGACAGTACTGTGCAGCCGTCTTCATAGACCTTGCCAAGGCTTTCGACTCTGTCAATCACCGTATTCTTATCGGCAGACTCAGTAGCCTCGGTTTTTCGGATGACTGCCTTGCCTGGTTCACCAATTACTTTGCAGACAGAGTTCAGTGTGTCAAATCGGAGGGCATGCTGTCCGGTCCTCTGGCAGTCTCTATGGGGGTGCCACAGGGTTCAATTCTCGGGCCGACTCTTTTCTCTGTATATATCAATGATGTTTCTCATGCTGCGGGCGATTTCCTGATCCACCTCTACGCAGACGACACCATTCTATATACTTCCGGCCCGTCCTTGGACACTGTGCTATCTAACCTCCAAACGAGCTTCAATGCCATACAGCACTCCTTCCGTGGCCTCCAACTGCTCTTAAACGCTAGTAAAACCAAATGCATGCTTTTCAACCGTTCGCTGCCTGCACCCGCACGCCTGACCAGCATCACCACCCTGGATGGTTCCGACCTTGAATATGTGGACATCTATAAGTACCTAGGTGTCTGGCTAGACTCTAAACTCTCCTTCCAGACCCATATCAAACATCTCCAATCGAAAATCAAATCAAGAGTCGGCTTTCTATTCCGCAACAAAGCCTCCTTCACTCACGCCGCCAAACTTACCCTAGTAAAACTGACTATCCTACCGATCCTCGACTTCGGCGATGTCATCTACAAAATTGCTTCCAACACTCAGTGCAGTTTATCACAGTGCCATCCGTTTTGTCACTAAAGCACCTTATACCACCCACCACTACGACTTGTATGCTCTAGTCGGCTGGCCCTCGCTACATATTCGTCGCCAGACCCACTGGCTCCAGGTCATCTACAAGTCCATGCTAGGTAAAGCTCCGCCTTATCTCAGTTCACTGGTTACGATGGCAACACCCATCCGTAGCACGCGCTCCAGCAGGTGTATCTCACTGATCATCCCTAAAGCCAACACCTCATTTGGCCGCCTTTCGTTCCAGTTCTCTGCTGCCTGTGACTGGAACGAATTGCAAAAATCGCTGAAGCTGGAGACTTTTATCTCCCTCACCAACTTCAAACATCTGCTATCTGAGCAGCTAACCGATCGCTGCAGCTGTACATAGTCTATTGGTAAATAGCCCACCCATTTTCACCTACCTCATCCCCATACTGTTTTTATTTATTTTTCTGCTCTTTTGCACACCAATATCTCTACCTGTACATAACCATCTGATCATTTATCACTCCAGTGTTAATCTGCATAATTGTAATTATTTGCCTACCTTCTCATGCCTTTTGCACACAATGTATATATAGACTCCCTTTTTTTCTACTGTGTTATTGACTTGTTAATTGTTTACTCCATGTGTAACTCTGTGTTGTCTGTTCACACTGCTATGCCTTATCTTGGCCAGGTCGCAGTTGCAAATGAGAACTTGTTCTCAACTAGCCTACCTGGTTAAATAAAGGTGAAATAAAAAAATAAATAAAAAATATGTATATAGTCTTAATTGATTCCTACTTAGAATGGTGTGTGTTTTATGTATATGTTGTGTAATTTGTTTGATATTACTTGTTATATATTACTGCAACGTCAGAGCTAGAAGCACAAGCATTTCGCTACACCACCAATAATATCCGCTAATCACGTGTATGTGACCAATAAAATAAACATTTGATTTGAACCAAAGGGAGTGACAGATATACTGGAGGTGATCAGGAAGGTGATGGAGTCCAGGTGCGCGTAACGATGGTGGCAGGTGTGCGTAATAATGAATAAACCAGCGACGTTGGGCACTGGAGAAGGGGATCGGGAGTAGACGGGACAGCTACTCTATCACTTCTTCTTGGTTTGGCTGAACCTATATTTATAATTCACAACTGTGACGGGCAGAGCGGAGTTAATGAATTGTTTGCTTTTCTTATTGCAGCAGATTGAGAGTGGGGTGTTCTCTAAGGGTGGGCCCTATAAAGGGAATAGAGTGCCATTTGGGATGCACTTTAAAATCCAAATATGACTAATGTATTTTATGCAATCATAGTTGTAAATCAACAGCGTTTTAGCCCTCTCTTTCGACCAGCCCAGACCAGATATCCCACCGTTAACAATACATTTGCATTCCAACCACAGTAGATGTATTATTTGCTTACTGAGGCTTCTGTAGGTGTGTTTGCAGAGCTTAATGATACCAGGGGGAATAGAGGAAAATAGCAAGCTTCAAATATCCGCTCAGATAAATCTGTCTTACCCACAATGCACACGCAGCGTATTATTATATATCAGTATTTTGTGTTTTCTGAAGATACAATCAGAAACTGTTTTTTTGTGCAGGCTGTGTGGACAACTTTGTGGATGTTTTTAAGTATGACCTTCCAGAGACAGTCATGTTTTGATGACTGTAGATCATACTTACTAAAGAGCATTAAATGGACGAAGACTCAACCACATAATACCAGGATGAACAAAGCCAAATAAGTGTTAGTAAAAATCATTAGAATAAAATAGATTTTGTTTATAGCTTGAGATTATGCCATGCAAACAGACTCATATAATGTGTTTGAGTTGTTTGAAATGAGACAGAGGAGAGCAAAATCAGTTATTGTCATCAAAACACAGACTATTATCATCAAAACACAGACTATTATCATTAAACAGAATCAGACTATTATCATCAAACAGAATCAGACTATTATCATCAAATCAGAATCAGACTATTATCATCAAACAGAATCAGACTATTATCATCAAATCAGAATCAGACTATTATTATCAAACAGAATCAGACTATTATCATCAAATCAGAATCAGACTATTATCATCAAACAGAATCAGACTATTATCATCAAATCAGAATCAGACTATTATAATCAAATCAGAATCAGACTATTATCATCAAATCAGAATCAGACTATTATCATCAAATAAGAATCAGACTATTATCATCAAACAGAATCAGACTATTATCATCAAATCAGAATCAGACTATTATCATCAAACAGAATCAGACAATTATCATCAAACATAATCAGACTATTATCATCAAACAGAATCAGACTATTATCATCAAACAGAATCAGACTATTATCATCAAAGCAGAATCAGACTATTATCATCAAATCAGAATCAGACTATTATCATCAAACAGAATCAGACTATTATCATCAAACAGAATCAGACTATTATCATCAAAGCAGAATCAGACTATTATCATCAAAGCAGAATCAGACTATTATCATCAAACAGAATCAGACTATTATCATCAAACAGAATCAGACTATTATCATCAAACAGAATCAGACTATTATCATCAAATCAGAATCAGACTATTATAATCAAATCAGAATCAGACTATTATCATCAAACAGAATCAGACTATTATCATCAAATCAGAATCAGACTATTATCATCAAACAGAATCAGACTATTATCATCAAATCAGAATCAGACTATTATTATCAAACAGAATCAGACTATTATCATCAAATCAGAATCAGACTATTATCATCAAACAGAATCAGACTATTATCATCAAATCAGAATCAGACTATTATAATCAAATCAGAATCAGACTATTATCATCAAATCAGAATCAGACTATTATCATCAAATAAGAATCAGACTATTATCATCAAACAGAATCAGACTATTATCATCAAATCAGAATCAGACTATTATCATCAAACAGAATCAGACAATTATCATCAAACATAATCAGACTATTATCATCAAACAGAATCAGACTATTATCATCAAACAGAATCAGACTATTATCATCAAAGCAGAATCAGACTATTATCATCAAATCAGAATCAGACTATTATCATCAAACAGAATCAGACTATTATCATCAAACAGAATCAGACTATTATCATCAAAGCAGAATCAGACTATTATCATCAAAGCAGAATCAGACTATTATCATCAAACAGAATCAGACTATTATAATCAAATCAGAATCAGTTTATTATCATCAAACAGAATCAGACTATTATCATCAAATCAGAATCAGACTATTATCATCAAACAGAATCAGACTATTATCATCAAACAGAATCAGACTATTATAATCAAATCAGAATCAGACTATTATCATCAAACAGAATCAGACTATTATCATCAAATCAGAATCAGACTATTATCATCAAATCAGAATCAGACTATTATCATCAAACAGAATCAGACTATTATCATCAAACAGAATCAGACTATTATAATCAAATCAGAATCAGACTATTATCATCAAACAGAATCAGACTATTATCATCAAATCAGAATCAGACTATTATCATCAAACAGAATCAGACTATTATCATCAAATAAGAATCAGACTATTATCATCAAACAGAATCAGACTATTATCATCAAATCAGAATCAGACTATTATCATCAAACAGAATCAGACTAATATCATCAAAGCAGAATCAGACTATTATCATCAAACAGAATCAGACTATTATCATCAAAGCAGAATCAGACTATTATCATCAAACAGAATCAGACTATTATAATCAAATCAGAATCAGACTATTATCATCAAATCAGAATCAGACTATTATCATCAAACAGAATCAGACTATTATAATCAAATCAGAATCAGACTATTATCATCAAAGTCAGAGGAAAACAAAGTGGTATTCTAAACAACATTTGTGTGAAAAATAAAATCATCATGGTTACATCCCAAATGGCCCCCTATTCCCTACATAGTGCACTACTTTTGACCAAAGCTCTATGGACCCTGGTCAAAAGTAAAGCACTAAGTAGGGAATAGGGGGCCATTTGGGACATAGCCCATGTCTGTAGCCAGAACACACAAACCAGAACAATAGTCATCAGTTCTCACATTTACATCTTACATCTATTTAAACCTCACAACAAAGAAACTTTGCAAATGAACTGCACTGCACAGGGAACATGGTGCCATGTGGGACACAGTCAGAGATAGATCAATAGTGTTGTTGTTTACATTACTGTTAGTGTTCATTACCTTTCTAACAGTGTGTGTGTGTTAACAGAACAGTTTATTCTTTCTCAAAAAAAATGACAGATCAAAATTTGCCATCTTGGCTAAATAAAAAACAGTGGCACACTTACAGACATTTGTATTAATGTGCATTGTCGCTGCCCAATGAGTGTAGTGACATTTTTACTTCATTTCATTATTTGATTTTCTGACGGTCATATTCATCAGTGCTGAATGTCATCAGATCCTTCTATTTACCAAGGTCTCTTTTGCAAAGGAGCCCCTGCTAAATTATCAACACACTCGAAAATCAATAACAATCCTATAATATCTCCTTGTTAAGATTTGAATCAGCCTCGATCTCAGTGTAAAACAGCATAAATGGATTGGTGCTGTGTACGATTTGTTGTTTGAGATTTATGGTGTCTATCACAGGAAGTGTCAGCTGTGGCCTTTCAGAGGGTGTTATGGCTAAATGTTATTCCCCACCAATCTGGCTGCCATTCGGTGAGAGATAAGATGCCTGATGTCACCTCTGGTGAACCCATCAAGATGTGGAGAGAAAGTTGCATTTCTACTTGATTTGATGGGGATACAAAGGTGCTATCTAGAACCTAAATGGGTTCTTCAGCTGTCCCCTTTGAAGAACCCTTTTGGTTCCAGGTAGAACCTTTTTAGGGTCTATGTAAAACCAGTTCCACAGAGGGTTCTACGTGGAAGCCAAAAGGGTTCAACCTGCAAGCAAAAAAGGCTCATTTTTTCTGTGTCGCCTACCTGAACAGCTGAAATGAACCATTCTGTAATGAACCATTGTCTATTTTGCTCCCCCTTTTCTCTCTTCCTCTTCCTTTCTGTCTTCCCAAACCTCCTCTTCCTGTGTCTTCCCATATCTCCTCTTCCTTTCTGTCTCCTCATACCTCTTCCTGTGTCTTCCCATACCTCCTCTTCCTTTCTGTCTTCTCATACCTCTTCCTGTATCTTCACATACTTCCTCCTCCTTTCTGTCTTCCCATAACTCTTCCTATATCTTCCCATACCTCCTCTTCCTTTCTGTCTTCCCATACCTCCTCTTTCTTTCTGTCTTCCCATACCTCCTCTTCCTTTCTGTCTTCCCATACCTCCTCTTCCTTTCTGTCTTCCCATACCTCCTCTTCCTTTCTGTCTTCCCATACCTCCTCTTCCTTTCTGTCTTCCCATACCTCCTCTTTCTTTCTGTCTTCCCATACCTCCTCTTCCTTTCTGCCTTCCCATACCTCCTCTTCCTGTGTCTTCCCATACCTCCTCTTCCTTTCTGTCTACCCATACCTCATCTTCCTGTGTCTTCCCATACCTCATCTTCCTTTCTGTCTTCTCAAATCTCCTCTTCCTTTCTGTCTTCCCATACCTCATCTTCCTGTGTCTCCCATACCTCCTCTTCCTGTATCTTCCCATACCTTATCTTCCTGTATCTTCTCATACGTCCTCTTCCTGTGTTTTCCCACACCTCCTCTTCCTGTGTTTTCCCATACCTCCTCTTCATTTCTGTCTTTTCATACCTCCTCTTCCTGTGTTTTCCCATACCTCCTCTTCATGTGTCTTCCCATACCTCCTCTTCCTTTCTGTCTACCCATACCTCATCTTCCTGTGTCTTCCCATACCTCCTCTTCCTTTCTGTCTACCCATACCTCATCTTCCTGTGTCTTCCCATACCTCATCTTCCTTTCTGTCTTGTCATACCTCCTCTTCCTTTCTGTCTTCCCATACCTTCTCTTCCGGTATCTTTCCATACCTCATCTTCCTGTATCTTCCCATAGCTCCTCTTCCAGTATCTTCCCATACCTTCTCTTCCTGTATCTTCTCATACCTCCTCTTCCTGTGTTTTCCCACACCTCCTCTTCATGTGTTTTCCCATACCTCCTCTTCCTGTGTCTTCCCATACCTCCTATTCCTGTGTCTTCCCATACCTCCTCATCCTGTGTCTTCCCATACCTCATCTTCCTGTGTCTTCCCATACCTCCTCTTCCTGTGTCTTCGCATACCTCCTCTTCTTGTATCTTCCCATACCTCATCTTCCTGTGTCTTCCCATACCTCCTCTCCCGGTATCTTCCCATACCTCCTCTTCCTTTCTGCCTTCCCATACCTCCTCTTGCTGGGTTTTCCCATACCTCCGCTTCCTTTCTGTCTACCCATACCACTTCTTCCTGTGTCTTACCATGCTCCTCTTCCATTCTGTCTTCCCACACCTCCTCTTCCTGTGTCTCCCATACCTCCTCTTCCTGTGTCTTCCCATGCTCCTCTTCCTGTGTCTTCCCATACCTCATCTTTCTGTGTCTTCCCATACATCCTCTTCCTGTGTCTTCCCATACTTCCTCTTTCTGTGTCTTCTCATACCTCCTCTTCCTGTGTCTTCCCATGCTCCTCTTCCATTCTGTCTTCCCATACCTCATCTTCCTGTATCTTCTCATACCTCCTCTTCCTGTATATTCCCATACCTCTTCTTCATGTGTCTTCCCATACCTCCTCTTCCTGTGTCTTCCCATGCTCCTCTTCCATTCTGTCTTCCCATACCTCATCTTCCTGTATCTTCTCATACCTCCTCTTCCTGTATATTCCCATACCTCATCTTCCTGTGTCTTCCCATACCTCCTCTTCCTGTGTCTTCCCATGCTCCTCTTCCATTCTTTCTTCCCATACCTAATCTTTCTCTGTCTTCCCATACCTCCTCTTTCTGTGTCTTCCCATACCACCTCTTCCTGTGTCTTACCATGCTCCTCTACTTTTATCTCCCCTCTCACCACACCGTGTTCCTCTATCCTTGTTAGTTTGAGAGAGTAAAGAGATGTGTGAGGGACATATTGCCTCTGGTGACAATACTCTGTCACAGGTAACATTTTAGAAGCACTCGATGGTTGGCCTGCAGCCAAATCCACAGCCATCAATATACGTTTACATTTGAGTCATTTAGCAGATGCTCTTCTCCAGAACAACTTACATTTAGTGCATTCATCTTAAGATAGCTAGGTGGGACAACCACATGTTACAGTCATCATAAGTATCGCTTTCCTCAAAGTAGCTATCAGCAAAGTCAGAGCTAGTAAGGGGAAAAAAGTCAAGTGCGTGTTTTTAATCTGGGGGGGGGGGAGACCTGCGGTGGCAGAACAAAGTGCTCATGTAGGGTTTGAGCATAGCCTGAAGGGAGGGAGGGGCAGCTGCTCTTGCTGCTCCATAGGCAAGTACAATCACACACAGACACACATTTCTCACTGCAGTAGCCAATGTAAGCATCCTGATACAGAAGGCCAGTAGAGCGTCACACGTCTGTTGATGATGGAGCTACTCCAACACTATGACCTGTAAATACTAGAATAGAACTACTGAAGTGCACCACTGATTTCTTCAGTCCTGAGTCAGACTAGGGCCAGGATTCAATCTGAGGCGTGTTGTAGAGCACTGTCGACAATGCCACTTTTAAAGGCAATGTATCCGGGTTTGTA
The DNA here is from genome assembly GCF_045791955.1 of Oncorhynchus clarkii lewisi. Taxonomy (NCBI): domain Eukaryota; kingdom Metazoa; phylum Chordata; class Actinopteri; order Salmoniformes; family Salmonidae; genus Oncorhynchus; species Oncorhynchus clarkii. Next base: position 82,151,847 of record NC_092152.1, on the reverse strand, counting down.
AAGATCACATTCATAATCGCTGCAGATGTCAGCTTAATTGGAAATGACCTTTTAAATGCCAAATGCTCTGCAACGCACCTCAGATTGAATTCTGGCCTGGGTTGTATATCTTAAGACATAGCACTGTTTTGAATGATCTGATTAATTGGTACAGCTATGCATCAAGAAAGAAAAAGTCATTTTAATGTGTCATTCATCTTGGTGTGGGTAAAGCCTCTTACACACTCCATCCCTTTTCTTAAGTGGGTCATTTATCAAAGGGAGCAGGCATCGTTTCCTAACTGTATAATACATCATCAGAAGATGAATAGTGAATAAGGATTGTTAAGTATTTAACTGCGTCTCATATGGCACCCTATTCCCTACTTAGTGCACTACTTTTGACCAGGACCCATAGAGAATAGATGGAATAGAATGCCATTTGGAACGCATCCTCTGTGTATGAAAACATGAGCAGCCAATAGAACTAACACACTGCTCAATACACAGTGGTGTGTGGAACTAACACACTGCTCGTTATAGCTTCATGAAGTGTGGGAGAGTGAGGGGAATTTTACAGTAATCTATCAAGGAAGAGAATATGTAATATGATGATAGTGAGGGGAGTTTCACAGTAATCTATCAAGGAAGATAATATGTAATATGATGATAGTGAGGGGAATTTTACAGTAATCTATCAAGGAAGATAATATGTAATATGATGATAGTGAGGGGAGTTTCACAGTAATCTATCAAGGAAGATAATATGTAATATGATGATAGTGAGGGGAGTTTCACAGTAATCTATCAAGGAAGATAATATGTAATATGATGATAGTGAGGGGAATTTTACAGTAATCTATCAAGGAAGATAATATGTAATATGATGATAGTGAGGGGAGTTTCACAGTAATCTATCAAGGAAGATAATATGTAATATGATGATAGTGAGGGGAGTTTCACAGTAATCTATCAAGGAAAAGAATATGTAATATGATGATAGTGAGGGGAATTTCACAGTAATCTATCAAGGAAGATAATATGTAATATGATGATAGTGAGGGGAGGCGAGTTTTTACAGTAATCTAAGGAGGAGAATATGTAATTTGATGACAGAGTGAGGGGAGTATTTACAGGGGAGTTACAGGGGAGTTTTTACAGTAATCTATCGTTAAGAATATCTAATATGATGACAGACAAGCTATCAGAGCCCTGTTCTGACAATATTGAATTAGAGGTGGAGAGAGGGAACGGGAGTAGGAGGGAGAGAGAGAGAGGTATGAAAGATTGTATGTGGTTCCACATCTCCATTCCTACTTTGAAACCCATTTGGTTGTAATGCATTCAGCTAATGGCTATTTAGACAATATTGGTTCCTTATAGTGTCAGTGGTAGTGCTATGCATCTCTAAATTAGTATTTCCCACGACCTAGCATGGGTATGGGAGACTTTGTATGGGTCCAAATTCCCAATAGGCTCAGTTTGGAAGTAGTGCACTATAAAGGGAATAGGGTGCCATTTGCGATTTAGCCTTGTAGCTTCACTGACTCAAGGTCCTGCTGCTACTGCAGAGTGATAGACATGTGTGAGTGTGTGCATGTATGTATGTGTGTGTGTGTGTGTGTGTGTGTGTGTGTGTGTGTGTGTGTGTGTGTGTGTGTGTGTGTGTGTGTGTGTGTGAGAGTGCGTATGCTTGCCTGTGTCATGACAAACAATAGGACTTTAAGTGTTATAGCTGTTATATCTTAAACTTGTTTCATGTCCTTTATCTCCCCTCACACCACACTCAGATAACACATCCAGTAGGGCTACGTTCCAAATGGCATGCTATGCCCTCTACAGTGCACTACCTTTGACCTTGGCCCATAGGATGACCTTTGGAACACATCCTCAATACACTAGAGAGGACAATAAGAGGTTTTGCAGGAAGATGAGAGAGCAAAGACAAAGGGTTAGTGAATATAATAGAGACTCATCATCATGATACATTCCAGCTAGAAAAACACCATGGGAGACCGCTAGAACCAGGAGAGACAGAATGGGCTAGTGTGTGTGTGTGGGTGTGTGTGTGTGTGTGTGGGGGGGGGTGGTGTGTGTGTGGGGGGGGGTGGGGGGGGGTTGTGATGGCCTGTGGATTTTAATAATACATCCCATCAGTAGCCATGAAAATCCCAATTTATAGGACTCCGCAGAAGAACACACACACACACATACACACACACTCTGGTGTGCCGAGATTTTCCCAGGGTGACTGCAAGTCTGATTTGTCTCCTGGGTGTGGGACCAGAGAGGACTTGGTGGGGCCTTCCCCTTTCAAAATGCCGATTTATGAGGCTGATTGTTGGGGGGAGGAGAGTGGGACAGCAGGGGGATGTGGAGATCTCTAAAAATACCAGCTCATGAAGATATTCTCCTGCTGGGTGTGAGGATGTAACAGAGAAGCCCAGACCCAGCGGTATAAACTCACATGCACCAGCATTAGTACTGTTCACTGCTGTCGGCTGACATACAACATAGAACTGTCTCTCTGGCAGAGAAGGATTTAGCATTAAATCGTGTGCTGCTCATATGTGACTATACATTTTAATCAAATAGATTTCCGATATTGCAAGCAGCATTGCAGCATTGACCAGTTTTTCCTCATCTGTCACTGATTGAATACTTGAAGAGCTGCTTTCACTGTGTAATAGCTGTGTTTCTACTTCTGCCAAAACCTGAATATTTTTATTCTGAGAAAATAGTCCCATTTTGAAATGTGTTTATTTGGTGCAGTCGTTTAGAGGTACTACACAGGGAATACAGGGTGTGTGTGTGTATTTATGGGAGCCCTGCATATATAATTTCATAAGACAAATCAAATACTATATAAAACAAGTCGTTAAAATACAGCACAACAAAAATATTAAAGAAAAACAATTACATTCCTCAATAAGAAGGTCCCCAATCAATATTTTAAATTGCCTGAGCGGCACCAGAACATCCAATTGCAATATATGCCAGCAATGAGGTGCTTTAAAACTAAAAGCGGATTTAACCTAGTTCAGTAGAGACCATCTGTACCTCGACAGTTCACCCTGTTCACTGTGTTGGTTATCTCATTTTTGTATATCTTAACAGTGAAGTTAGGTAAGTCGGAAGCTGGTGTGGTAGAGCTTTGTAGGGCGCTATGGAAGGGCGATATGGTAGGGCGCTATGGTAGGGTGCTACGGTAGGGCGCAACGTTAGGGCATCATTGTAGGGATTTCACAGTGTCTGGTCTGATCCTGGCTGGACTAAACCTATTGTCATGGGCGAGAAGGGAGACATACTTCCACTGCTAAATTTATAAATTGTGATGTGACAGAACAAAAAGTGAGAGCGAGATTGGGGTGACCTGGGGTGCTCTGAGGTGCCGGAACATTGTTAACCTAGAGGTCTGGGAAAATGTGACAGTCTATAAACACAGTCCATACAATTCTACATCATTTTACAAGACTGGAGTCTTAGCAGAATCTTTTTAGTGCCGCACAAAAGATGGAAAAAACAGTCTATTTTGACAAACTGAGAATCTGAGATCAATAAAACAAGTATTGTCTTGAATCCATCAGTAGCGCAGACCTGAGTGTGTGCAGACACACACTGTACAATATGAGGAGGAAATTATAGTCCTAAAAAAGCTTTAGACACTGATAGATTTGCCACGCTTTCCTGAGACTTTGTGCTTAAGATGCACACAATTCACAGCTAGGCTATTTTTTAAGGGAGCTATTGATCCTATGTGGCTACATTACAGGCCTAATCCTGGTGTAGTATTCTGACTTCTTTAATGTCTTTCTGAACAGACAGCAGTAGGCCTAATTCAATAACTTTGGCAAATGTATTTCAATTTAGCAGAGGTGCTGCAGCACAGATCCCACGGCTATGATTCTATAAGGAACTAAAGGATGAAGTGCTACGCTGGAGAGATGAGAGTTGCAGTTAATTATGCATTGATGTCAATTGATATTGATACCAGTTTGAATTGAGCAGAGCAGAAGTAGCAATACCAGGGGTTGGAACCAACATTATTTTCCAATCGTTTTGTTCTGAACAGAACCACATGTTTGGGGGGTTCCGTTCCAGTGTTCCGACCAGCATAATAATGTTCTGAACTTGTATGAAAGACAAAAGTACCAGTCCATATGGTTCCTTTCTGTTCCCTTTTTAACTTGTGAAATCAACATTTTTACATTTAGCTCAATAAATAACTCCAGCAATCAGTGCAGATACAGCAGCTTTCTATGGACCGGGAAAGCTAGTTTACATGCTAGTGGGCGCGATGCAACTGCCATTTTGTGGGGTGGGGAGAGAGTGAGGGAGAGGGGTGTATATGGAAGAGGCTTGAAGCGCTGGGCATCATGATGTGACGTGCATTATGTGCTTAGGAAATAAGTAGGCCTATCATTACTTCACTGAATTACATCATTATGAGCTAGCTAGATACCTAGTAACGGAGGAATGGCTAATATGGAGGAACTTTGAATGCCCAAGAGTTGGCTCAACGCTGAGGCTAGCTCAACGCTCTGGACTAGAGCTAGCTAACAAGCTTGTTTTACCTTGCCTTTTTTGTTGATAAAAAAAAGAAACATGATAACTATAGTATCCTTAACTAGCCTAGAAAACTAGCTGGCAGGTAGACACTGGAAGGAGAAGTTTCTGAGTGACAGAGTGAATGCTTTGCATAGGCGCTTTGATGGCGTTTTTTTGTGGGACTGAAAAAAACAATCAGGAATGTAAAAGAACATTATTAACCGGTTCCCACGCTTTTAAAATAATTGTTCTGTTCCAGAACACTATAGATCACTTTCGTTCATGGTTCTGTTTCTGTTCCTCAAAATCTTTTGTTATTTTACAGTTTTCAGTTCTGTCCCCAGATCCGGTTCCAACTTCTGACCAATATGCTTGGAAGTGGAGCTGTCACAAACCTCACTGTAAACATAACTGGAGACAGCCTTTGTTTGATAGCGAAGAACGGTGTGCAGCTCATAATGGTAAAGCTACAGTGCCTTGCGAAAGTATTCGGCCCCCTTGAACTTTGCGACCTTTTGCCACATTTCAGGCTTCAAACATAAAGATATAAAACTGTATTTTTTTGTGAAGAATCAACAACAAGTGGGACACAATTATGAAGTGGAATGACATTTATTGGATATTTCAAACTTTTTTAACAAATCAAAAACTGAAAAATTGGGCGTGCAAAATTATTCAGCCCCTTTACTTTCAGTGCAGCAAACTCTCTCCAGAAGTTCAGTGAGGATCTCTGAATGATCCAATGTTGACCTAAATGACTAATGATGATAAATACAATCCACCTGTGTGTAATCAAGTCTCCGTATAAATGCACCTGCACTGTGATAGTCTCAGAGGTCCGTTAAAAGCGCAGAGAGCATCATGAAGAACAAGGAACACACCAGGCAGGTCCGAGATACTGTTGTGAAGAAGTTTAAAGCCGGATTTAGATACAAAAATATTTCCCAAGCTTTAAACATCCCAAGGAGCACTGTGCAAGCGATAATATTGAAATGGAAGGAGTATCAGACCACTGCAAATCTACCAAGACCTGGCCGTCCCTCTAAACTTTCAGCTCATACAAGGAGAAGACTGATCAGAGATGCAGCCAAGAGGCCCATGATCACTCTGGATGAACTGCAGAGATCTACAGCTGAGGTGGGAGACTCTGTCCATAGGACAACAATCAGTCGTATATTGCACAAATCTGGCCTTTATGGAAGAGTGGCAAAAAGAAAGCCATTTCTTAAAGATATCCATAAAAAGTGTAGTTTAAAGTTTGCCACAAGCCACCTGGGAGACACACCAAACATGTGGAAGAAGGTGCTCTGGTCAGATGAAACCAAAATGGAACTTTTTGGCAACAATGCAAGACGTAAAAGCAACACAGCTCATTACCCTGAACACACCATCCCCACTGTCAAACATGGTGGTGGCAGCATCATGGTTTGGGCCTGCTTTTCTTCAGCAGGGACAAGGAAGATGGTTAAAATTGATGGGAAGATGGATGGAGACAAATACAGGACCATTCTGGAAGAAAACCTGATAGAGTCTGCAAAAGACCTGAGACTGGGACGGAGATTTGTCTTCCAACAAGACAATGATCCAAAACATAAAGCAAAATCTACAATGGAAGGGTTCAAAAATAAACATATCCAGGTGTTAGAATGGCCAAGTCAAAGTCCAGACCTGAATCCAATCGAGAATCTGTGGAAAGAACTGAAAACTGCTGTTCACAAATGCTCTCCATACAACCTCACTGAGCTCGAGCGGTTTTGCAAGGAGGAATGGGAAAAAATTTCAGTCTCTCGATGTGCAAAACTGATAGAGACATACCCCAAGCGACTTACAGCTGTAATCGCAGCAAAAGGTGGCGCTACAAAGTATTAACTTAAGGGGGCTGAATAATTTTGCACGCCCAATTTTTCAGTTTTTGATTTGTTAAAAAAGTTTGAAATATCCAATAAATGTCGTTCCACTTCATGATTGTGTCCCACTTGTTGTTGATTCTTCACAAAAAAATACAGTTTTATATCTTTATGTTTGAAGCCTGAAATGTGGCAAAAGGTCGCAAAGTTCAAGTCGGCACTGTATCTAGCTAAGGTTGTTTACAGTTAGTTAGCAATCCCCCCTACACTCTGCAGCAGTGTCAGGTCAAACACCTGTCTCCAAAAATGACGAAGTGTCTCCAGTTGTGCTTATATTTAGCAATTGTGACACACTTTTATGCATATTCACTTTCCATGTGTATGGGCATCTGCGAAGGTCTCTAGAAATTCCGTATTCACTTTCATAACATTTTGGTTATGCAATATGCAATATGCAATATTTTTATTTTCCCTGATAGTTCATTGATTGATTCACGTCACTGATTGTCAAGAGAGTTATTCACCCGGTATCAGGTCTGAATCAGTCCCTGATCTCCCCTGTAACTATTACCCAGGCCATTGCTGTACATAAGAATGTGGTCTCAGTCAACTTACCTGGTAAAATAAGGGTAAAATAAGTGACTGAAAACTAGATATGTTCCGGCCGTCCAGGACCAAAGTTGAACAGCCCTAATGTATTAGACTGTTACATAATCTAATGACGACGCCTCTGTCCTGTGTAAATCATTGATACTCTATCACTCATTACATTACAACACTACCATTTCTATTACTAGGGTTTCCTTCATAACATTTCCTTCACACCTAGTCTTCATGCCTTTGAAAAAGCAATATCATCAGGCTTTCAGGCATGCTTGGTAAATTGACTCCGGGGTGAAGTTTCCTCAATGTTCAGATCTAAGATTAGCTTCCACTCCCCCAATCATAACCTTAAGCATTAGTGGAGAAAATCCCAAACTGACCCAAGATCAGAGTCTAGAGGCAACTTCACTCAATTACGCTAAACTGTACAGTCGGCTATTTTGTGAATGGAGAATTTAAAGACAAAGCCTGGGCGTCATGGTAACCCCAGTCCCCAGCAAAGAGCACACTGACCTTTGCCAACCTGCAGTGGAACAGAGAAAGAGAGAGAGTGAGAGAGGCAGAGATGGGGAGGGATAGAGGGAGAGAAAGAGAGGGAGAGATGGGGAGGGATAGAGGGAGAGAGAAAGAGAGGGCGAGATGGGAAGGGATAGAAGGGGAGATGAGGAGGGAGAGAGTGAGAGAGGGAGAGAATGGGGAGGGTGAGATAGAGAGGGAGAGATGGGGAGGGATAGAGTGAGAGAGGGAGAGATGGGGAGGGAGAGAGGGAGAGAGGGAGAGATGGGGAGGGAGAGAGTGAGAGATGGAGAGAGGGAGAGAGTGAGAGAGGGAGAGAATGGGGAGGGTGAGATAGAGAGGGTGGGAAATAGCGAGGCAGTGGAATAGAGCATGGAGCTTTTTCAATTCCACCCCTCTAATATACTCTTAGAAAAAAGGGTTCCAAAAGGAGAACCCTTTTGGGTTCCATGTAGAACCCTCTGGGGAAAGGGTACTACATGGAACCCAATAAGGTTATAATTGGAACCAAAAGGGTTCTACCAGGAACTAAAAAGGGTTCTTCAAAAGGTTCTCCTGTGAGGACCACCAAAGAACCCTTTCAGGTTTCTAAGAGTGTAGGATAAAAAATTCTGAATTTATTTTCAACTCCGTTTTAGACTTGTCCATCATCTGAAGCTTGTAGTTTCTTCTAATGCTGTTTGTTGGGGTGTTGGTGGTTCAATACCTAGTTGCTCCGTTTGGAAGGGTGATGTTTTGGGAAACCATAGCAGTTCCAGACTAACAAGAGACTTGAATTTAGCCACAATCTTTTAGTCCCAACATTTCCATTGTCTTTGAACCAGTAAAACTGTGCATTATACTTATTTTATAATACTTGTACCTAATACCTTATTGACTGTTTAAAGTGTTTTGAGAGGTATTAATAGAAGTTGAAATGTGGAACAAAACTGAACAGTGGGTAATAGGATCACTAGAAATGGCAATAGGACATTTTCAAGACTCACTTCTTTATCATTAAGGTGAAATGTTCATGGCTGATGTCCGAATCCTTCTGCTCAGACTTATTGAGAGAAAGACTATTCATCTTTCCCAGTAGAGCTCTGTTTAACCTTGAGCTATGCCCACAGAGATGTGTTATTTAAACCCACGACATTGTGATAAGTCACTTGAATTTAAAGCACATGGATAGGGGGGAGAATGAGAGGGTAGAGTCGGGAGAGAGTGTGGAGTTTAGATCAAAAGACCGAGTGGGGAGAGGGCGTTGAGTATCTGGGCGGCATGTAGCCAAGCGGTTAGGAGCAGTTGGGCCAGTAGCCGAAAGGTCTCTGGTTCGAATCCCCAAGCCGACTAGGTGAAAATATGCCGAACTGCCTTCGAGCAAGGCAGTTAAACAAAATTGCTCCTTTAAGACGCTGGATAAGAACATCTGCTGAATGACTTAAAATGAGTAGAGACAGAGTGGGAGAAATACTGGGAGGCACAGAGGAAGCAGGAGATAGTGATGGAGGGACATAGAAAGGATAAATAGTGTGAGACTGAGGAGGGGAGGGCAACACACCTCACACTACACTTCAATACAATCAGTTGATTGTGGCACTGCGACAAGTGAGCTTAGCTTACTGTATAACATTAGTGCCTTTGCTGTAGCGATGCAAGCAGTGATAATGGAATAAGAGTGCCGTGGGGGGTCGTGGAATAATTGATTTATCCAATAGAACTTGGATAGAACTAAAAGCTCTCTCTATCTGAGCCTAATGAGCAGAAACATCCATTTGGGGCAGAGAGACTCTGTGTAAACGTGTGCATGTCTGCACACATCTCCACGTCTCCACACACAAACGCATACAAGGCCCTCTCTCACTCTCCCTTCGGAAAATCAGACCATAACTCTATCCTCCTGCTTCCTGCTTACAAGCAAAAACTCAAAGAGGAAGTACCAGTGACACGCTCAATACGGAAGTGGTCAAATGAAGCGGACGCTGTATCGCGGATGCTAAGCTACAGCACTGTATCGCTAGCACAGACTGGAATATGTTCCGCGACTCATCCGATAACATTGAGCAGTTTACCACATCTGTCTCTGGCTTCATTAGTAAGTGCATCGACGACATCGTCCCCACAGTGACTGTATGTACTGTGCCTTCGGAAAGTATTCAGACCCCTTGACTTTTTTCCACATTTTGTTGTTACAGATTTTTTTTCATCAATCTATGATTTTTTTGATATTTTTTGATATTTTTATTATTATCAGATAATTTACTCAGTACTTTGTTGAAGCCCCTTTTGCAGCAATTATATCCCCGAGTTTTCTTGGGTTGGATGCTACAAGCTTGGCACACCTTTATTTAGGGAGTTTCTCCCATTCTTCTCTGCAGATCTCAAGCTGTCAGGTTGGATGGGGAGCATTGTTCCACAGCTATTTTCAGGTCTCTTTTTCATGTCCGAGCTCTGGCTGGGCCACTCAAGGACATTCAGAGACTTGTCCCGAAGTCAGATGAAGCACGACAAGAACAAGCTGAAAACGTGGCTGAAGAAGTGCAACATCAAACCCCAGACCTGGAGGATGCTGCAACCAAACGTTCCACCTGGCGGCAGCTCTGCCAGAGAGGTGTACAGAGGTGAGAGGAGGAGAGGAGCACAAAGAAACATCAACAACAGCTCAGGAGACATACAAACATGCTTGTCCCTGACAACACAGACTGCATATGCCCCACCTGCAATACAGTTTGTGGATCTCGGATTGGACTCTACAGTCACCAAATAATTCATTGTTAACTCAGAAGTGGAAGTCGTCATCGGATACGATGGACTAACGTAAGGTAACGTGGGTGCAGACGGGGCTTTCACATGAACAATACACTGTCATTGAAAGAGTCTTAAGCAACTGTAAATAACAACTAAACAGAACCAAACAAAGGTTACATTACCATGGCAATAGTAACATGGATTGTACACAGAACACAAAGAAGGCACACATGACTTACCTTCTACAGTAGACACAACAGTCTTTATGACGACCTCTGAAAGATGCTCGTTGGAGAACTTTGGAAGGTCATCTTTAGAAGATCATACCCACAGTATATTGCAGCAGAAAAACACAGGCTACCAATGGTGGCAGTCCCATCTGAAAGATGAAGAGGAAAAACAAAACGACGAACCACTTTAATGCAGAGCTCTCTGGGTACAAGCAATCACATCAGAATGCAAAGGCTATTACAAAGTGAAGCTTCCTCAAGCTCTAGGTTATATACATTGACTTCATTAATTATGCTTTCATCACTTCAGTGTCACAATTATGTAAATTATTTATGTCACAAACGGGAAGTGTGTGGTTAGCTTCAGGGTTGGGTAGTAACGGATTACATGTAACAGGGATTACCTAAACCAGGTATGCAGGCCTGTACCTCGGTTTGCTACATTGGTGTCAGAAGTGAGATGGCGGCTGTGTGGCCATCAGAACGCACAGCCGGATGTGCCTTCCCATTCAGAGGGGGCAGTGTAGCGATACTCGCTTGAGCTATTGTAGGATCGCCAGCTAAAGCAAAATGGTTGGATGAATCAAACACTTTTTTCTTTCTCCTCAGAACGAAGGGTGTTTTACAATTATAACTATGAACTGTCATTCATGCTCCTTTCTTCTAACAATTGCCTTCAAAAAGAATTGTAATCACCAGAATCTCCAAATCGTTTGTTCAAAATTACAGCTCTCCGTGTATGTCTGTGAACATGTTTAAAGACTGGATGGGACATTCAGGTTTCTTGTGTAGGTTATTTATTTGCCCTGGTGCTAATCTGATGGGATCTCATCAGACATAAAACTGTAATTGCACCTTTACCAAAATAAAAGTTGAATTTCCCTGCAATCTGATAAAAAAATTCAGCACCAGTGAAAAGAGGGAGAAATTACTGAGGCAAGTAGTTTCCAACGCACACACACACACTGTTCCAAGCAGTCTGTCTGTCTGCTAATATGATTAAACTACTGTATACCTTGGGAACCTTCATTATTAAAGATCATTCATGATGCTTAGCTGGCGGATTCATAATCAGTTAGAAGTGTGTTTCAAACCACCGCAGAACAAACCACCTGAAATTGGATTTGAAAGCAGGTAATTGTTCTCTTTTAATTATGAGTTCACAGATTAATTTGCTCATCAAGGAATGAGGCTATGAGGAGTTATTAGGAGGAGAGGACTCTTCTATCTCAACCTTTCCATCTCCTTGCTATAGCTTTCAGGAGTTTAGGTCCATGTTGTTGTTCAAAGCACTTTGTGAAAAACAGAGAGAGATTTCCCCCAGAGACACACTCCGGTCCGTGTGGATCCAACCTCATTGACTGGCATTGTGCGGATGCTGACCACTAAACTATAGGAAAACTAATGGTCTGGTCAATAGTAATGAACTCTCTCTAAATGTTGAATGATTCTGAGTAAAATAATGTGTCCTCCATGCTTCAAAATATTGCTCTGGTTTACATTATTGATTTGATAGGATTTGATAACAGTAGTAGGCAACACTTCAAAGGCATAACATCAATGTCATCAGAAGACAATTACCACCAATATAGGGCATTTCTACTAGACAGACTGTGGATAGGGTATACAACTACTAGACAGACTGTGGATATGGTATACAACTACTAGACAGACTGTGGATAGGGTATACAACTACTAGACAGACTGTGGATAGGGTATACAACTACTAGACAGACTGTGGATAGGGTATACAACTACTAGACAGACTGTGGATAGGGTATACAACTACTAGACAGACTGTGTATAGGGTATACAACTACTAGACAAACTGTGGATAGGGTATACAACTACTAGACAGACTGTGGATAGGGTATACAACTACTAGACAGAATGTGGATAGGGTAACAACTACTAGACAGACTGTGGATAGGGTATACAACTACTAGATAGACTGTGGGTGGGGTATACAACTGCTAGACAGACTGTGGATAGGGTATATAACTACTAGACAGACTGTGGATAGGGTATACAACTACTAGACAGACTGTGGATAGGGTATACAACTACTAGACAGACTGTGGATAGGGTATACAACTACTAGACAGACTGTGGATAGGGTATACAACTACTAGACAGAATGTGGATAGGGTCTCCCCTTGGCCAAGCCAACATCTTAACTGTCTTAAACTAAGAGTCAGTGATATGATGTCGCCACGAGCAGCACCGCAGATGTTGCAGATGAGAACAATGCAAGATGATCCACTCACAGAGTATCTGTTCATGTGCACAGGTGCGTTTCAATCTGCTCCACCGTCATAATTGCAGGACCAAATCAGCAGAGTAGTTTAGTATCAAACTTCAATGCTCTTCGTTGTTGTGGAAATCGGCCTGATTTTGCTGTTACCTTCATGCATTGTTAACTCTACCTCTAACAAAGAGGGCATCCTCAAGGCCTGAGGCTGACCTTGGCCTTTACATGCCTCAGCCAGGGCTATCTGATTACAAGAGTGTGATTGCAAATCCCCTTTCGCTACACATGCACAAAGTGAACAGCACCACATATAATTAGTCTGAAGTAGGATTCAACCACCACAGCCTGTTAGCGCAGCCTAGCAACCTATAGCACAGCCCTGAACACTGATTGGGCCCCCACCTCTCAATTAACTGATTTCCAGTCTGTTTGGCCCAATTAAAGCATGCCCAGTCAGACAGAAAACAAAGAACTCCAACCAAGGCTCAGCCTTTTTAGTTGAATTTTGTTTTAGTATTTTTAAAATTATTTTACCAGGTAAGTTGACTGATAACACATTCTCATTTACAGCAACAACCTGGGGAATAGTTACAGGGGAGAAGAGGGGGATGAATGAGCCAATTGTAAACTGGCCCTCAACCCGTTAGGTGACGGGTTGAGGGCTAGATTGGGAATTTAGCCAGGACACCAGGGTTAACACCCCTATTCTTACAATAAGTGCCATGGGATCTTTAACGACCTCAGAGAGTCAGGAAACCCTTTTAATGTCCCATCTGAAAGACAGCACCCTGCCCTGGGGTATTGGGATATTTTTTAGACCAGAGGAAAGAATGCCTCATACTGGCCCTCCAACACCACCTGGTCTCCCATCCAGGGACTGAACAGGACCAACCCTGCTTAGCTTCAGAAGCAAGCCAGCAGTGGTATGCAGGGTATGCTGCTGGCTATGACTTTGGTTAGTTGCAAATTCACATAGGTGTCTGGTGGAATGCTCTTACAGCAGTCCCAGCACTGTCCCTCGCCTAACTGCAGTCCCTCGCCTAGCTGCAGTCCCTCGCCTAACAGCAGTCCCAGCACTGTCCCTCACCTAACTGCAGTCCCACTATTATAAGCTTACTAATGTTTTCTTTGATGCAGATATAGGGGAGCAGTCCCTCACCTAACAGCAGTCCCTCACCTAACAGCAGTCCCTCACCTAACAGCAGTCCCTCACCTAACAGCAGTCCCTCACCTAACTGCAGTCCCACTATTATAAGCTTACTAATGTTTTCTTTGATGCAGATATAGGGGAGCAGTCCCTCACCTAACAGCAGTCCCTCACCTAACAGCAGTCCCTCACCTAACAGCAGTCCCTCACCTAACAGCAGTCCCTCACCTAACAGCAGTCCCTCACCTAACAGCAGTCCCTCGCCTAACAGCAGTCCCTCGCCTAACAGCAGTCCCTCACCTAACAGCAGTCCCTCACCTAACAGCAGTCCCTCACCTAACAGCAGTCCCTCACCTAACAGCAGTCCCTCGCCTAACAGCAGTCCCTCACCTAACAGCAGTCCCTCACCTAACAGCAGTCCCTCACCTAACAGCAGTCCCTCACCTAACAGCAGTCCCTCACCTAACAGCAGTCCCTCGCCTAACAGCAGTCCCTCACCTAACAGCAGTCCCTCACCTAACAGCAGTCCCACTATTATAAGCTTACTAATGTTTCTTTGATGCAGATATAGGAGAGCAGTCCAAGCTGATTCTTCTGTCATCAATTGAATTGATACACTTTGCATTTGGGGATAATAATGGTAGAGACCTGAAGAGGTTTTGTATTTTATTTCTTGAAGCAAATTATTAGAACGTCTGCATTTTGCAATGTTCATGATGACACATACAGTTCACCTTGAATGCATGGTTGGCTTTAAGGAAAATTGACTGTTAATAACTATAGCAAGGACAAGACTATGTGAGTTTGTACATTTGGGATCTCAAACAATGAGCATCACTATTTTGTATTGGAGGAAATGAGAAAAGAGGAGAGCGGGTTGCCATCGGCTGTAGAATGTAGAACTGGATTGGAACAGAGCTCGACATCAGACTAATGAAGAACAGATGTTTTCTAGCATTCTAGCATTCTAACATTAACTTGCTTGACTGTGCTGCAGGTTATATAACTGTTTGTTACATGCAATATTTGCTTTGTGGACTTCACCGGACAGATGCTGCTTTCTGGTTTTGTGATGAAACAATGTGTAGTTTAATTTATTCCACCACTGTGACTGTTGTCTTTTTGTTGTCACGGCCTTATTGTATATCACTATGGTGTATGAATTTACAGTTGTAGAGCAAACAACGCAAATATCACGACATAGGTTGTAATATGGCTTTTTTTACTGGCTTAGCTTCCTCAGTGATTTTACCCAGGCACTCTTCCTACTCCACCTTACAGCAGGTCAGTAGAGGTGCCTGGGTAAAATCACTGAGGAAGCTAAGCGTCATCAAATCAACAAGGCTATCATATGCTGAGTTTAAATCACTGAAAACAAACATAAAGATACCAAAAAATGTAGTCCAATCAATGTAGATAAATATCATGTGGCTGTCCATGCGACTGATTTGTGTGTGTGTGTGTGTGTGTGTGTGTGTGTGTGTGTGTGTGTGTGTGTGTGTGTGTAAAACATCATGTTGACTCACCCTAGACAAGTTGAACGCTAATGCCATCCTCCTCTCTTTCTTGTTGGTTAAAGGGTCTATGTCTCTGTCATACAGTACACTTTTAGTTTTTGTTGTCATAGGCTAGCAAGCATTTTAGTTAGTTAGCCTAACTTCCTAGTGTAGCCAATGTGAAATGGATAGCTAGTTAGCGGTGGGCACAATGAACCAGCTAAGGTAGCCAGCTAGCTAGCTAACGTGAATCTACCAGGCTACAACTAGGCTACATATTGAACTTTATTCATTTCAGGCCAGTGGCAAAACATATACATTTATGGTTAGATCAGAATCACCATCATAATCATTGGCCTGTACAGAGAATTAAGTCAAAACCACAAGTCCAAATCCCCATCTCTCTCCATGGTTTAGGAAAAGGTTCACTTTAGTTACAGCAGGACATCAACACAAACAGACCAGAAACAGGCAAGTTTTGCTTTGAAAGTTATTTGATTGGTCTGAAGCCAAATTCAAACCAGCCTCCCTTGGGGGGGCATTTTGCTGAACCAGGACAACCCACAGCTGAGATATTTTATATATAAAAGATGTATCAAGGGAAGCCAAACGCAGTGGTGTAAAGTACTTAAGTAAAAATACTTGAAAGTGCTACTTAAGTAGTTTTTGGTGGTATCTGTACTTTACTTTACTATTTATATTTTTGGCAACTTGTACTTTTACTTCACTACATTCCTAAAGAAAATAATGTACTTTTTACTCCATACATTTTCCCTGACATCCAAAAGTACATTTTGACAGGAAAATGGTCAAATTCTTACAAGAGAACATCCCTGGTCATCCCTACTGCCTCTGATCTGGTGGACTCACTAAACACAAATGCTTTGTTTGTAAATGATGTCTGTGTGCCGCTGGCTATCCGTCAATAAAACAAATTATTGAGCCATCTGGTTTGCTTAATATAAGGAAATGTAAATGATTTTTACTTTTACTTTTGATACTTAAGTACATTTTATCAATTTCATTTATTTTTGACTTTTACTCAAGTAGTATTTTACTGGTTGACTTTCACTTTTACTTGAGTCATTTTCTATTAAGGTATCTTTACTTTTACTCAAGTATGACAATTGAGTACTTTTTCCACCACTGGCCAAATGCTTGCTGGCATCAACCAATCAAATGCTACGGCGGAACACGTTATACTCTTTTGGTCCATAGAGCATCAGATACCCGGGCTACATATACTGAGACAGAGGGGGCGCTGTTTCCCTGTCCAGACAGCATCAGATACCCGGGCTACATATACTGAGACAGAGGGGGCGCTGTTTCCCTGTCCAGACAGCATCAGATACCCGGGCTATATATACTGAGACAGAGGGGGCGCTGTTTCCCTGTCCAGACAGCATCAGATACCCGGGCTATATATACTGAGACAGAGGGGGCGCTGTTTCCCTGTCCAGACAGCATCAGATACCCGGGCTACATATACTGAGACAGAGGGGGCGCTGTTTCCCTGTCCAGACAGCATCAGATACCCGGGCTACATATACTGAGACAGAGGGGGCGCTGTTTCCCTGTCCAGACAGCATCAGATACATGGTCTACATATACTGAGACAGAGGGGGTGCTGTTTCCCTGTCCAGACAGCATCAGATACATGGTCTACATATACTGAGACAGAGGGGGCGCTGTTTCCCTGTCCAGACAGCATCAGATACCCGGGCTACATATACTGAGACAGAGCGGCGCTGTTTCCCTGTCCAGACAGCATCAGATACATGGGCTACATTTACTGAGACAGAGTGGCGCTGTTTCCCTGTCCAGACAGCATCAGATACCCGGGCTACATTTACTGAGACAGAGGGGCGCTGTTTCCCTGTCCAGACAGCATCAGATACCCGGGCTACATATACTGAGACAGAGTGGCGCTGTTTCCCTGTCCAGACAGCATCAGATACATGGGCTACATTTACTGAGACAGAGGGGCGCTGTTTCCCTGTCCAGACAGCATCAGATACCCGGGCTACATATACTGAGACAGAGCGGCGCTGTTTCCTTGTCCAGACAGCATCAGATACCCGGGCTACATATACTGAGACAGAGCGGCGCTGTTTCCCTGTCCAGACAGCATCAGATACCCGGGCTACATTTACTGAGACAGAGGGGGTGCTGTTTCCCTGTCCAGACAGCATCAGATACATGGTCTACATATACTGAGACAGAGGGGGCGCTGTTTCCCTGTCCAGACAGCATCAGATACCCGGGCTACATTTACTGAGACAGAGGGGGCGCTGTTTCCCTGTCCAGACAGCATCAGATACCCGGGCTACATACACTGAGACAGAGCGGCGCTGTTTCCCTCGCTGGGGTGATTTCTCCAGTGAGATTCAGGCACATGCGAATTGACCGAAAATTATGAAAAGACAGAGAGGAAATCAATTATTTTATCATTTTTATTGGTTAAATATTTGGGAAATCGTGGCTTCCCTTAGCATCCCATGAATACACCCCACTGCAGCAGGCGCGCATATATAACATCACACCAGTGCACAGTTAACCATATACACTACTTTGTGTTGTATGATTTGTATACATTAAAATGTTTCCCCTCGCATTTAACAGAGAGAAAAACGATCGTACGGTTTTTTAAATGGAATGTATACACATAACTCGAACACATTAGGAATGAGCTATGTTGTATGTTGTACTGCCTATAACACGCAATGTGGTGAATAATGTACAGGATAATAATCAATATGAATATATAGTCTCCATCGCTGTGCTTGACTTGCAGTTGGTGCTAAGGTGTAATTACGTCATTCTAGGTGGAAACAAAGCCGACTGGGTGCCTTTTTAGCACCACACGCGCGCGCGTGAGAACGCCGACAGCTCGGTTCCAACTGCCACCGCAAATCCGGTCCCGGAGTGAAGACATAGTCCACCTATTGGAATACAATACAAAATATGATAAATGAAGGATTATCCGAACGGGACTGACTGGGGATCGAATCGGATCTTTTGGCTGGTTATTTACTACGGTGTCCGACTGGAATGTATATTATGGTGTATGGTTCAATTGAAGAATGAATGTTGTGCGTCAACTTCGCATTGCTGCCGCCTTGTTTTGATGACTTTGAGGAATCTATACCTTTTGAATGCTCACTCGGATGAGAGCAAATGGAATCGTGCGTTAGGTGAGTCTATTTGTCCCTTTGTTGGTTATGTACTGTATGTGCGCGCGCGCCAGTGAAGAACTGGAATATGGATTTTATTCTCTGTTTCGAAGTACTCAGCGGTGAATCTGAGGTTATGCAAATGTGATTGAATTATGACCGTGTGGATATCCATTTCTGTTTGAGGAACGAAACTGTTTAGAGTTCTTGAACTGAATCTAGTGGGTATACAATGACAAAAACGTAGCCTACTCAATATTCCTGAAAATGATATACATTTAATAGCAGCTGCCTGATAGTATATATTTTGGAATGAATTGAATATGAAAACCAATCTTTACTGATCCCTATCTAAAGAGTGAAGCCTTCTCCAAACTGTTACCACATTTAATTTCTGTCTTATTCACAATAACACAAATAGACGTGATCATTAGATTAGTTTATTAGTCACATGCACATGGATAACTATTGCTTTGGGATAATAACATGGGATGTAACACCTTATATTCATGATTATTATTACTTGCAATGTTTGGCTATGTTTTGATTGTGGTATGTGATTGTCCAATAGTCAATATCTTGCTCTCTCTCTCTCTCTCTCTCTCTCTCTCTGCTGTGTTTTCTCTCTCTCTCTCTCCCCTCTCTCTCTCTCTCTCTCTCTCTCTCTCAGGGTCATCCTCCTATCTCTCTCATAAGGGGGACAGGTCTCCCTTGTATTTGAGACGTTCCATCTCAATGGCATCCCCTGTACAGTATACTTAAAGAATAGGAGATTAACGAGGATATCAACATCTAGCTCCATCCCACACCACATGCCATGGATCCCCTACCAGAGTACTCCCTGTTCCTAGTCCGGATCCTGGAGGAACTAGACACTAAACACAGTAGTGTGTCCTACCAGGACCTCTGTAAGTCCCTGTGTGCCCGCTTTGACTTGGTCCACTTGGCCAAGCTACGGAGCCTTCTGTTCTACACAGCCTGCCTGGACCCAGCCTTCCCTGCCACTCTCTTCAAAGACAAGATGAGATGTACTGTTGAGGACCAGCAGTCTAAGAAACTCATGGTGGCAGCGGATATCGTCACTATGTTTAACCTAATCCAAATGAATGGGGGGGTGGCCAAAGACAAGCTCCCAATGGCACCACCGAGGCCCAAGTTCCACAAGAACCAGTCGTTTGAGTCATGTAGGTCCGACACTGATGTTTATAAGTACCAGGACTATGAGAGGGGCGGAGGTTATGACCTCATGGATCAACCCTCCAGGGCGGGTCACCACCCCCACCATCGCCCCATGTCCCAAAACAACTCCTCCCACCCCCGCCCACACCCCCATTCCCACTCCGCCAGCTCGAAATACAGCTGCAGCCCACAGTTTATCCCGACCTCGGACCCTAACTTCCTATTGGGCGTAAACAAGGATCTGAAATGTCGAGCAGCGTCGCTAGACAAGCTGCAGCACCTGCCCCAGTACTCAGGCTGCAGTCCTCCATCGCCGCCCTGCGAGATGCAGAGCACCTACTTTCCCATAGACATTGACAGTGAGTCCACCACAGACCAGGAGTCCCTGCAACACATCAACCACACGGAGCCCTTCTCTGTCCACTCCTGTGTCCAGAAGAGAAACATCTTCAAGGAGGATTTTCACAACCTGCTAGCGTTCTCCCCACAGGTCTGTGTCTCTGGTCTTTAATTCTATATTATTTATTTATTTGTATTAAGCATTTACATATCATTCATTATGCAACAATAATTATCCTGACATATTTGTTGGGAAGTACCCCCAACAAGTTTGAGTTTTAATGTTGTCCCATTACTACACTGAAACAACAATACATGAAAAAACAAACATTGAAGATAAAGTCAGACTGATTTCCATTGCAGCCTCCTCCACTGTTAACTATCTGTTATCAATTATCACTCTCTAATTTTCACTGTGATATGTGGTCAGCTACATTCTTTATTGTGCCATGTTCTGAGTTGTTTCGTTCCTAATAAACGGTGCTAGCTGTAAGTATTTGTGCCGTTGTTTGCTAATCTTACCATCTAAATGTCAGAGAAAAGCACAAGAAACCTAAAGGATAAAACAAAAGTGATAAAACAGTACCTCCCCACTTCCTGAAACTGGTCCATAGATCTACAGATGTACGATCTTAATTAGACCTGCATTGTTGCAGCAAAATAATCCTGCAACAACAGGATTTCAACGTTTAGTCCATAATGTTGCTTGATTGGTGGTTAGGCTATAAGCTGGTCAAAATGAGGCTACATGAAAAGTGGAATACTGTTAATATAGGTTTTTAATGAACTTATGTCAATCATGAAGGTCATCTGCATTTCCTCTGGCACAGGAAAAGTCTCATCAACAAAGAGTGATAAAATCAAGATCCTACATCTGTATAGCCTATGTCACTTAGAATGGAAATGTCTCAATGGACATAACTCTCAGTGAGAATAACCAATCTATAAAACGTATTTCTTTCTAGAAAGGCTTGGTCTGAGCCTAATGTTACATCCAGCACCTTTATGCTTAGTTTGACTCTTTCTTTGTTTGATTTGATAATGCAGGGTGTTTTGACTGATGTGTTAACACAACAGTGTATTAAAATGTTGTTGTTGTAAAAGTGAATGAGTCTGTAACAACAACAAAAAAATCACTTGTGTAATGACAAAAATTGCTCAAAACAATTACCAAATTTCTATGAAACTATTACCTTTAGGTTTTAGTCAGTTAATTAACAAATATTATTATCAGCGTGACTTAGAGCCAAACAATACAATATTACCATCATGTTAGAGTGTCACTACACAGGTTTAAGAGCAACTTAATGAAGTGTTACCCCATTGTCGTTATAGGTCATCACCTCAGAGTGCAAACCAAACATCAGGGCAACTGGAGGCTACCACCGGAGAGAGCTCCACAAACCTGCCACATTCTTCAACCACAGCTTCGAGCTGCCATACAGTAACCCCTACTTTGAGCCTACTATGAACTCGCCCATTCAGGAGAAACGGCGAGCGAAGCACGAGAGTCTGGACGACCTTCAAGCATCTACGTATTTCGGGCCAACGACAGTGACAGAGTGCGTGAACACACGGAGGAGTACGGCTAGGCCGGGGAAGCAGCCAATTTGGCCCGTGAAAAGCCTGAGTCTGAATGCTGAAGAAGGGCCACCGGATTTTGAGAGGTCATTTCTGAATGGGAAACCGCTGAAAGACAACCATCGCCACAATGTAGTCAATAAAGAGAATGAGCAGCACTTCCAGTGTGCCAAAGAGAAAGTGGTGGCCTCCCCTTCAGGGTTCGCAAAGAAAACCAACGGGTTGAAAACAAAGGATATGTCTTCAATGGCGTGCGGTCCCGGGGTGGGTGTCGACAAAAGAGAGGTTGGGAAAAGATTTAAAGAGAAAGGCATCAACAGTACGTCTTTTCAAGGAGGTAACATAGACAGCTCGTCCAGCATAGGGACACAAACGGAGCAGGCCGAACAGAGGAAGCTAAAAGACTATGCCGCCGCTCACGCAAAATACGTCGAGAGAGAGAGGCATTCGTGCAAACACTCGGAAGAGGACTCTGAGATCATCAGCGATGACATCAGTGACATCTTCCGCTTCCTTGACGACATGAGCGTGTGCGACTCGCTGGGCGTCATCCAATCGTCGTGCTATAACAGCATCGGATCTCTCTCTCAGGTGACCATGAAGTCTGACGGCGACAGCTCACCCGAATGCAACACGGTCAAACTGGCCAAGTCCAAGCTGGACTGCCTCTTTCACTCCCTAGAGAACACGGACGACGAGCTCAAATCGAGCGTGTGCAAGCTTGTTATGAGGATAGGTGAGATCGAGAAGAAGCTGGAGTCTCTGTCCGGAGTCCGAGGAGAGATCTCGCAGGTGCTCTCCAAGCTCACCAAACTCGACGAGAAGATCCAGGAACCCGAAACCAACGGGAGACCGGGCGAAAACACTTTAGCCACCACTTCCACCCCAGATCACCTTCACCCCGACCCCAACCTCTCGCCCCATGTCTTTCAGTGCCACACGACAGGCCACAACATCAAGGTGGATAACGGATCAGTGGAGTGGGGCTGCTCAGACAGTGAGAGTCTGAGGGTCAAGGCAATTAAGAAAAGTATGTTCACGCGGAGGTCGTCACGCTCACTCAATGAGGAGAACAGCGCCACGGAGTCAAAGGTGGCGAGCATCACCAACTCTCCACGGGACTGGAGAACGGTGTCGTATTCTTCGCACCATGGGGATGAGGGCAAAGACAAGGACAGAGACAGAGACCGAGAAAGGGACACCAAGGACAGACACAGGAAAGCCAAAGAGGTAAGAAAAATGGTTTACAGTACATTTCTAACACTTTTCACATTACACCAACATTAGATACTTTGTGTTTTTTGGGCTGTTTGATGTAATATGAGAGCATATTTTCTACCACAAGAAAGCGTCTTTGGGAAAAAAAAGCACTATTAAAATCCTATGTAGTATTATTATCATTACAGAAACATGACAAGAGTAATCAACGAGGTAAGAACAATGGAATAGAATACATTTATATAAGTCCTTTGTAAGTGCTGGACCGCACTGTACGTTGTTCAAGATGGGGATAAAATGGATTTAATTGTAAAAAAAACATCTACAACAATCTACAATATTTGTTTTGTTTTGTTGTTAACCAATATATCTTGATTAGATAGGTGTTCACCCCCTGAGTCAATACAAGTGTAAACACCTTTGGCAGCAATTAAAGTAAGTCAGTGAGTCTTTTGGGGTAAGTCTCTAAGAGCTTTGCGTACCTGGATTGTGCAATATTTGCCCATTATTCTCTAAATTCTTCAAGCGCTGTCAAGTTGGTTGTCGATAGACAGACATTTTCAAGTCTTGCCATAGATTTTCATGCAGATTTAAGTCAAAACTGTAAGTAGTCCACTCAGGAACATCCAATGTCGTCTTGGTAGTGTAGATTTGGCCATGTCTTGGTAGTGTAGATTTGGCCTTGTGTTTT
Organism: Oncorhynchus clarkii lewisi; assembly: GCF_045791955.1. Lineage (NCBI taxonomy): Eukaryota > Metazoa > Chordata > Actinopteri > Salmoniformes > Salmonidae > Oncorhynchus > Oncorhynchus clarkii. Next base: position 82,128,322 of record NC_092152.1, on the reverse strand, counting down.
AGGTTTATTGTCCTGCTGGAAGGTGAATTTGTCTCTGTGTCTGTTGGAAAGGAGATTGAACCAGGTTTTCCCCTAGGATTTTGCCTGTGCTTAGCTACATTTAGTTTATTTTTATCCAGAAAAACTCCCCAGTCCTTGCTGATGACAAGCACACCCATAACATGATGCAGCCACCACCATGTACAGGCTTCCTTCATTTCACTCTGTCATTTTGGTTAGTATGTTGGAGTAACTACAATGTTGTTGATCCATCCTCAGTTTTCTCCTATCACAGTTTTCTCCTATAAATTCTGTAACTGTAAAATCACCGTTAGCCTCATAGTGAAATCCCTGAGTGGTTTTATTTCTCTCTGGCAACTCAGTTTGGAAGGACGTCTGTATCTTCGCATTGATACACCATCCAAAGCCAAATTAACAGCTTTACCATGCACAAAGGATATTCAGTGTCTGCTTTATTATTTTTACCAATCTACCAATCAGTGCCCTTCTTTGTGAAGCATTTGAAAATGGGGTAGGCATTCACAAATCATGTTAAGTGTGAGACCATGCAACTTATTATGTGATTTGTTCAGCAAACGTTTCCTCCTGAACTTATTTAGGCTTGTCATAACAAGGTGTTGAATACTTTTTGACTCAAGACATTTCAGCTTTTCATTTTTTAATAAAAAAAAAAATTATGAAAACTAAATTGCATTTTGACATTATGAGGTATTATGTGTAGACCAGTGACACAAAATCTAAATGTAATCAATTTTATATTAAGGCTGTCAGACAACAAAATCTGGAAAAGTCAAGGGGTGAGAATACTTTCTGGAGGCACTGTTAGTCATTTAGCAGACGCTCTTATCCAGAGCCACTTACAGTAAATGAGTGCCAGTGGAGGCTGCTGAGAGGAGGACGGCTCATAATAACTACCCTTAACTACACCAGAGGAGGCTGCTGAGAGGAGGACGGCTCATAATAACTACCCTTAACTACACCAGAGGAGGCTGCTGAGAGGAGGACGGCTCATAATAACTACCCTTAACTACACCAGAGGAGGCTGCTGAGAGGAGGATGGCTCATAATAACTACCCTTAACTACACCAGAGGAGGCTGCTGAGGGGAGGACGGCTCATAATAACTACCCTTAACTACACCAGAGGAGGCTGCTGAGGGGAGGACGGCTCATAATAACTACCCTTAACTATACCAGAGGAGGCTGCTGAGAGGAAGGCTCATAATAACTACCCTTAACTACACCAGAGGAGGCTGCTGAGGGGAGGACGGCTCATAATAACTACCCTTAACTACACCAGAGGAGGCTGCTGAGGGGAGGACGGCTCATAATAACTACCCTTAACTATACCAGAGGAGGCTGCTGAGAGGAAGGCTCATAATAACTACCCTTAACTACACCAGAGGAGGCTGCTGAGAGGAGGACGGCTCATAATAACTACCCTTAACTACACCAGAGGAGGCTGCTGAGAGGAGGATGGCTCATAATAACTACCCTTAACTACACCAGAGGAGGCTGCTGAGAGGAGGATGGTTCATAATAACTACCCTTAACTACACCAGAGGAGGCTGCTGAGAGGAGGACGGCTCATAATAACTACCCTTAACTACACCAGAGGAGGCTGCTGAGAGGAGGACGGCTCATAATAACTACACTTAACTACACCAGTGGAGGCTGCTGAGAGGAGGATGTCTCATAATAACTACACTTAACTACACCAGAGGAGGCTGCTGAGGGGAGGATGTCTCATAATAACTACCCTTAACTATACCAGTGGAGGCTGCTGAGAGGAGGATGTCTCATAATAACTACCCTTAACTACACCAGGGGAGGCTGCTGAGGGGAGGACGGCTCATAATAACTACCCTTAACTACACCAGAGGAGGCTGCTGAGAGGAGGACGGCTCATAATAACTACCCTTAACTACACCAGAGGAGGCTGCTGAGAGGAGGACGGCTCATAATAACTACCCTTAACTACACCAGAGGAGGCTGCTGAGAGGAGGACGGCTCATAATAACTACCCTTAACTACACCAGAGGAGGCTGCTGAAAGGAGGATGGCTCATAATAATGTCTGGAGCGGCACAACTGGAATGGCATCATACACATAGAAACATTAGCTGTACCATGTCTCACACTGTATAATCACGTGGCATTTTGAGGACATTGCATTTTTGAAAACCTGAGGACTATGACAACCAAGCCATACAAACATAAACTGTAAAACTTCAATTAAGTCTCAAATAGCCACTTGTCCCTTTTAATAGCCTGGCATCAGCACATATTTCAAATAAAATCAAAGTTTATTGGTTGCATGCACAGTTTAGTTATAAACTGGTTGGTTCGAGCCCTGAATGCTGATTGGCTGACAGCCATGGTATATCAGACCGTAATCCACAGGTATGTCAACACATTTATTTTTACTGCTCTAATTACTTTGGTAACCAGTTTATAATAGCAATAAGGCAACTCAGGGGTTTGTGATATATGGCTAGTATACCACAGCTAAGGGCTGTATCCAGGCACTCTGCGATGCATCGTACTTAATTAATAACCTCTTGAAGCTAGGGGGCACTATTTTTATGTTTGGAAAAATAACGTTCCCAAAGTAAACGGCCTATTTCTCAGGACCAGATGCTAGAATATGCATATAATTGACAGATTAGGATAGAAAACACTCTAAAGTTACCAAAACTGTAAAAATATTGTCTGTGAGTATAACAGAACTGATATTGCAGGCGAAAGCCTGAGAAAAATCCAATCAGGAAGTGACTCTTATTTTTAAATCCCTGTGTTCCTATGCATCCCTATTGCCCATTGAAAGGGATATCAACCAGATTCCTTTTTCTGTTGGCTTCCCTAAGGTGTCAACAGCCTTTAGACATAGTTTCAGGCTTTTATTTTGAAGAATGAGCGTGAACGACCACATTGCGTAAGTGGACAGGTGGGGGCTCTCAGAGTGATTTGTGCGCAAAAGAGAGAGGCTGCTATTGTTACTCCCGGTCCTAGCTTTCGCTGTAAAGCATAATTTCAAAATCTGAGACGACAGGTGGAATAACAAAAGGCTAAGCTGTGTTTTCCTATATTGCACTTGTGATTTCATGAATATGAATATTTTCTAGTAATATTATTTGACTGTGGCGCTATGCTATTCAGCGTTGTTGATGACAATTCTCCCAGATCCGGGATGGGTGGTTCTAAGAAGAACAGCCCTTAGCTGTGGTATATTGGCCATATACCACACCTACTCGGGCCTTATTAATTAGTTATAGTGGGTGCAGAGAAATGCTTATGTTTCTAGCTCCTAGCAATGTAGTAAAATGTTATGCAAGTACACACATGATAATAAATAAATCAAAACAACAAGAAATCAAGAAATGTCTGAACGAATCCAATTAACCATCCAAATAGCACTGTAACAGTAATTCAAATGAAGTCTACTATATATTTCAGTGCATAAACACCTGTTTCTAATAAATGCCAGGTTTAAGTGAATTGCTTACGAGTTAACTTCAGTGAGTACTGTAAAGATTATGCAAAAGAAGATAAAGGAGAGCAACATCATTGTCTTTTCAACATTTTATTGAGCAAAAGATGTGTGCATTAAGGAAATGGACGCCTGGCTCAAATAGAAGCCTGTCTCTAATAAGCACCTGTTGGGTTCAGTGATTGAAGCAAATAAATGGCCGTGGCTGTTAATGAAGTTTTACGGTATGTAAAGTCACTATCTCCTATGTACATGTAGACAGAGACGGGATGTCATAGAAGTACTGTCACAAATGTCTAGAGATTCAACAGTGTTAATTAAACAGTTGCTATGAAAAGGATATCATTTCCCTCGCTTCCCTTCCTCAAATCTCACACGCACGCAGACACACACACATTTCATGCACGCACGCACGCATGCATGCATGCACACGCAAACACACACACTTAAACACACACAGACACGAAGGAGACAGGCAATTGGCTCGACGGCAGGATTTGATGCTATAGTTGGGTCACAGACGTCAGTGGAGCTAAATTATCCCAAACCCAGGGACCCCTTCTGTCTCACAGAAAGAAATGAGACGCATTCTACCAATCTCTCCAATGAGAGGAGAGATTAATACTGTCAATTTAGGAACACAAGAGGCAAGGGATTGTGGTCTGAATCCTTTTCCTTGTGGGCGTTTATGAACTCTCAGGTTAGCACTCTCATCATTCATCACTCGTCAAGGGGAAGGGACCAGAGTCATTTCAGGCTTAGCAGAAAAACAGCTGGCATCCAAATATACAGTAGAGCAGGAGGTAACACGCTAACTAAGTCTGTAAGGTTTTCTGTTGTGAGATTTACATGGATCAGAGTGCCATATCGTAGATATACTGCTGTTATACAGACAGAGGAAATAGGGTCTGTTTGTGAATAATTATCTGTTTGTAAATTACTGTTTGGGGATTATTGTTTTTATATAATGGGGACTAATTCTCAGGCACGTGAATTACAATAGATTCCTTTCCTGAGAATTTCTTCAAACCCTCCCACCCCCTTCCCATGGGAGAAGAAATGAACTTGTCCATAGACTCTGATGATTTAAGGTCAGATTTACATTCCCCCTTCATGGTTTAGTTTAGGTGAAGGTCACGCAGAACCTAGATCTGTGCCAACGGGCACCCTCTTCTACCCCCTCCCTTCCCCGGGGTTAAGGGGGGTTCAAAACAGCATGTTGAAATGTCACTCTCAGTTTGCAGGTGTAACACTGACTAGTCATTCTCAGTGACCTTTCCCTGCGAAGCCAAATGGAGCGGATGTTAATTGAAATGGGTCTTGACCTCGAGCTGTCATTCTCCATCTAGACAAGTTACCTGTCTGTCTGTCTGTCTGTCTGTCTGTCTGTCTGTCTGTCTGTCTGTCTGTCTGTCTGTCTGTCTGTCTGTCTGTCTGTCTGTCTGTCTGTCTGTCTGTCTGTCTGTCTGTCTGTCTGTCTGTCTGTCTGTCTGTCTGTCTGTCTGTCTGTCTGTCTGTCTGTCTGTCTGTCTGTCTGTCTGTCTGTCTGTCTGTCTGTCTGTCTGTCTCTCTCTCTCTCTCTCTCTCTCTCTCTCTCTCTCTCTCTCTCTCTCTCTCTCTCTCTCTCTCTCTCTCTCTCTCTCTCTCTCTCTCTCTCTCTCTCTCTCTCTCTCTCTCTCTCTCTCTCTCTCTCTCTCTCTCTCTCTCTCTCTCTCTCTCTCTCTCTCTCTCTCTCTCTCTCTCTCTCTCTCTCTCTCTCTCTCTCTCTCTCTCTCTCTCTCTCTCTCTCTCTCTCTCTCTCTCTCTCTCTCTCTCTCTCTCTCTCTCTCTCTCTCTCTCTCTCTCTCTCTCTCTCTCATAATTTTCTTAGTTGGGGCAGCAGGTAGCCGAGTGGCGAGCCAGCAGCCGGAGGGTTGCCAGTTCGTATCACGTGTCCGATGGGAAATGTCTGGCAGGAAGTGAGCTGGCAACCGAAGGGTTGCTGGTATCTAATCCTAGATGCCATTGCCTGCCATTGTGCCATTGAGCAAGGCACTCAACCCCCCACAACAATTAGCTCCCCGGGCACCCAGTGTGAGAGCCCCCCCCCACACCTTTCCAAAACCTGTGTATGTGTCTTTTGGAGGAGTTGGGTTAAAAGAGGAAGTCAAATATCTTAATCTGATAGGTCAAAAGACTGGATACGTTTCCCAGCGTATTGCTTCCACCTTCCCTGAACTCCAACTTCATTCATGTGCCCAATACTCCTGAGTCACTCCATTTCATCATATTCTTTGCTTCATGAGCACTGACAGGTACACCGTGGAGGTTTGAATTGTATATTAACGTTCTGTAATTTATTCTTTGAAGTGAAGGTAGTCTTTTTCCCTGTCAGGATTCTTGGGAGTTGGCAACATATATTTTGTATAACAAAGACACCTGGCCTTTTCCATAAAATTAGTTTAAAATCACTTTCTCTAAAGTGTCAATGGGTGGTTGAATGTTGAACGTTTTGTGCCTTTGAAATAAGAATTCTAAGCTGCAGCTACTTCAATAAATGTTTTGGAGGGATGTGAAAGGTTAAACGTCTATTCATGATACAAATCCCTCCCTAAACTTGATAGTTAGTTCCTCTGTCTGACCACATTCCAAACTCAGGGTCACGTGAATAAATATTTCACTTCCCAAAGTAGAGTCTGAATGAGCAAATTCCTCACAGTCAGTTTCCATGTGTTGGGACTTAACACGTACACCATTGTCTTATTTCAGGAAGCAAAAGGGCTGTCTGTACTCATCTGTCTGATGACTCTGGAACCCTAGTACAAGTGGTTTCTATGAAAGAAGGACTTAAATAACATATTTTACACAGCGGTAATAAGGTGATAGCAACGTGCTATGTTAATTGTTATATGTAGTGTATATACAGTAGATGAAAATATACAAAACATTCAATAGCTTAGACAGTAGCTATATATGCTAGCAATGAGCTAACATGCTAGGTAGCTAAGCTAGCATCACTTGAGTACCGGACACAGCTCTGGGGGCCCATGCGCCTGTCATCGAGGTCTAATAATTTAATAAATATATATATCATTTTGACACTAACCCTCCAAAAAGACATTCATACACATGTTTAACTTCCTAGTACATATGGAACTTAAGTGTTTGTTTCTTGGACTTCAGGAATATGACTGAAAAAGTGCCTCAGGCCTTGAAAAATAATACATTTAACATTAACTGATTGAAAGTTTTAGTTTAGAAAACGATCTCTCCGCAGAAGAGACAGTTACAGGGATGGTAAAAACAGATTGGTTGCCCTAACAACATCAGGGAAACTGGGCAGAAGGAAGTGGTGCTTCAAATACAGCAGTTCTGCAACATCTTTAATTGAGCCTCTCATTCTCCTTAATTGCCGGCCTCAACACGTTATGGAAAGAGATTAACTGTATAGGATACTCTGGGGACAGGTCATCTGGATACTGGACAGCTCAACACGTTATGGAAAGAGATTAACTGTATAGGATGCTCTGGGGACAGGTCATCTGGATACTGGACAGCTCAACACGTTATGGAAAGAGATTAACTGTATAGGATGCTCTGGGGACAGGTCATCTGGATACTGGACAGCTCAACACGTTATGGAAAGAGATTAACTGTATAGGATGCTCTGGGGACAGGTCATCTGGATACTGGACAGCTCAACACGTTATGGAAAGAGATTAACTGTATAGGATGATCTGGGGATAGGTCATCTGGATACTGGACAGCTCAACACGTTATGGAAAGAGATTAACTGTATAGGATGATCTGGGGACAGGTCATCTGGATACTGGACAGCTCAACACGTTATGGAAAGAGATTAACTGTATAGGATGATCTGGGGATAGGTCATCTGGATACTGGACAGCTCAACAGTAACAACAAACGGTTTGCAATTTATTTATACTGGTGAACCGGCGTTTGAGATGTGTGGTTACAAATATCAACAGTCCCTTATCTCTGGTATAATGTATCTTGGCATGCATCATTCAAGACTAAGTTTAAATTGTGTGCAGTGCAATGGACATATAATGCTCAATGTCTCAGGAAAGACTGTCTGGGTTGACAATACTCAGTATAGAAAACAGTCAGGCCCGCACCCTGAACCTACAGGCCGTGGTGAAAAAATATACACACAAAATAAGGAGGACTTCAGGAGACCAGAGGAGTCTCTCAAGCTGGAATTAATCTGATTTAATGTAATTGACCTTGCAGCCCATTTATTACCGGCTGAGTTCAACAATAAATAGTGGATGAATTTATCCTTAAGACGACTACTTTTATTCCTCATTACTAGGCTATTCCATGTCATCTTTTATTCCTCATTGCGAGGCTATTTGATGTCATTTTTATTAAAAGTGTATAAATAGCAGCTAAATACGGTATACATTATAGCTATAGATTGTACACTGCATAATGAAACAATCCCTAATAAGCTAGTGTTTTGAGGGTGGATTTACTTTTTTGGCATTAATAGACAACTTTCTATCCAAGTTGGGAGAGAGCGCGAGGGCGGCTCATGTCATGCAGGTTCAGGGATTATTTAAGATACTCTTTGAAGAGGTAGGGTTTCGGATGTTTTCAGAAGATGGGCAGGGACTCTGCTGTCCTAGCTTCAGGGGGAGGCAGGTGCCACCATTGGGGTGCCAGGACCGAGGAGAGCTTAGACTGGGCGGGAGCCACCTTTCCATACGGGTGGGAGGGCCAAGAGACCAGAGGTGGCAGAATGGAGTACTTGGGTTGGAGGTTAGGTCAGAGTTAGGTCAGAGTTTGTGAGCCTGTGTCCCAGGGCTGTAGAGTGTGAATTTGAAGGGTTTTCTATTTGCCTGACACTCAAACTGAATTCTTCCGCTGCTCTATCATTTGTTACGTACTTCAGTCTGAGGCTGCCATCACTGAAGGCGTTTGTGGTGATGTCAAAATGAGTGGGTTCTGTACAAAACAAAGTAATCAGCAATTGGATCATCTCTAACCAATCAGAGTTTCAAAGCCAATGACACATTTTCAAAATGCCGCTTTAGCAATGCATATTCTGTCTCTGGCCCAACCCATCGGTTTCTGCGACCAATCAGACTGAATGGATTTCCATCCTGACTCATTACGTGGGCGTGGCGTAGCACTTAACTGGAGCAAGGCGTTTGGGTAACAAGGCAAGTTTTCTACATAACACATTTGAAATGTATTTAGGAACTACACATACACTCCAAACTAGTCCAACCAACTGTATAAACGTATAGAAACACACAGGGATCAAAGGGAAGTGAAACGGCGGGGAGGGTCTTTGGAGACAGGAAGTAAAACTGAATCGTCTTGAGGTGATGCTTCTGTATTTCATGGCAATATATGCTGGAGGGAGAGACACACAACTTGTGAGTCTGTCTTCTGATTATGGTCTAAGAAGTATATACTCAGAAGACAGTCCATTGGTGGAACATAAGAAGCTTGAGAAGAAATTGGACCAAACTGTGTGCTAATTGGAGTCAAATATGTGGCGTTTGTCACCTCTTCCTCCAGAAATGAACTGACATTTTTTAAAAACCTTTATTTAAAAAGGAAAAGGCCGTTGAGTTTAGAAACACCATTTTGCGAGGGGGACCTGGCATCAAGAGCCTATTGATGAAAATGAAGATAACCATGCCGGAAATACGCAATGGGACTACATATTCACCACCAAGTATTTTTCTGTGCACTCTTATATGTTGCTGGATCCTTGTAAATCTAGTAAGGGGCTATTCATTGAAAAAATGCACAGTCCGTGAATCTCTCAATGATACCAACATGAAAGTAATCTGTGGAAAGAAGAACCTCCAAACCATACCAGAAGACATTCCAAGAAAAGTAAGATCTTTAGACCTTTCCATCAACAACATTGTGATGATCAAAACATTTGATTTCAAAGATCTCTCAGCCCTCAAGTCTTTAAACACGTCCTGCAACTGGATCTCTCATGTGGACGATGGGGCTTTTTCAGGCCTGGTCGTTCTTCAGGAGCTGAATCTAGCCAATAACAGACTCAACACCCTCTCAGACCACCTGTTTCAGGGCCTAGGCAACCTCTCCGTGCTTCGACTAGACTACAACCACATCAAAATCATTTCATCCTCTACCTTTCAGAATCTCTCCAGCTTAAATGTATTAAACTTAACCGGCAACCAACTTAATGTTCTAAAGAAGGTTCAGACAATCTTGCTATTCACACACCTGCAGGAGTTGTACATTGCAAGCAACAGATTTACCTTTTTCCAGTCACAGGACATATCAAATAAGTCCATAGGACTGAGAGTGCTGGATTTATTCCAGAACCCAATGAGAATCTTCAAGATCACAGCTGATGTTCTTCCTAAACTGACTCTGGTCAAAATGGAAGCATGACATGGGATGTACCAGACAGATCTTTTCTGAGTCATATGAAAAGTCTCAATTTGAGCAGTGTCCACATGTCTTTGAAGGAAATGAGTGTGGTACTCATTTGAGGCAGACCCTCAACTCATCATTAACATCTCTCATACTGTCCTGTTTAGGGGAAGATAGGATCACAGCTCTCACCAACATTGCCTGCCATATTACTAAACTGACAACACTCAGACTGCGTTATAACAACAGGAGTTTTGTCTCTGAGGAACTGCTTAAGTCCTGCACATACTTGACTAAGTTGGATATATCCCATAATGCTCTTACTCATCTGTCTCATCAGTCATTCAGCTCAATGAAGCAACTGACTACTCTAGATCCAAGTAACAATATGCTTTCTTCTGTGCCAAATGCCACTCATAATATCCAATCTCTGACAATCTTGGATCTCAGATACAATACCATCAATAAACTAGGCTCATTCGATTTTGCCAATCTGACAGGACTAACATACCTCTCCGTCTTTTCCACAATGAAATCACTGACATTAAAGGCAATTTTTTTCAAGATTTGCAGGACTTAAAACTCCTAGATCTGTGAAGAAACAGTATCCCATCTTTACGTTATGTTTTTAAAAATTGTTTGCAAAAACTAGAAAACTTGCAATTGGGAGGCAATATGCTAAGATCTATCCATAAAGGAGACTTTGAAAGCTTACAATCCCTCAAAACTTTGATTTTATTTGACAACCGAATTGACACTGTGGAAGACGGGGCCTTTCATGGTTTGGTCAATCTTAAAATGCTTCATTTGGCATCAAATAGATTGAGTAAAATAAACATTAGGGTCACTATGTTCAGAGGATGTTCAGCCTTAGAAAAACTTGATTTGAGTTGGAATCGTATTAAATATCTACATTATGGTGAACTTAAATCCCCACCCTTTTCTCTTCTACCGTCTCTCAAGATCCTGATCATCTCCAGTCAGCATCCTTTTGGAATGTTGAATATACCAGCCAACTTTCTTAAAGATCTGAAATATTTAGTGGCATTCAGCGCAAGGAGTCTTAACATTAAGTCCTTTCACCCAAACACATTCATCTACACACCACAGTTGTGGTCCCTTGACATCAGCCTGAATGAGTTCACAGCCCTGAGAACGGAGTTGTTTCACCCGATCCCACGACTCAACAGGCTGTACCTGTCTAAAGCCTAACTTCAGTCTTTAGATTTTCTCATAGGAGACAAACTCACTCAACTCAGTTACTTACAGGTGAGAAATAATTACTTTACAGTAGTCAGTGAGACAATGATACGGTCTTTACCTGCTTTAGTTTACTTGGACCTGCAAGACAAGACTTTCACCTGTGACTGCAGCAATGCTTGGTTTATCCAGTGGGTGACAACAGAAACCAAACACAGGTTGTTGATGCCTATGACTTTACCTCCAACTATCCGGTCCATCTAGGTGGTACCAAACTGTTGGACCTTGACACCCACTACTGTTCAGTAGATATAGGATTCTTCTACTTCATCTCCTCCACTTCTCTGGTCCTTTTAACCTTGCTGGGGTCTTTTGTCTAGCATCTCCTGAGATGGCAGTTGGTCTACGCCTACTATCTCTTTCAGGCTTATCTCTATGACACAAAGCGGAGGAACGTCCGTGTGACTCATCAGTATGATGCCTTCGTCACCTACAATGGCCACGATGAGCCCTGGGTGCTGAGGGAACTTCTGCCAGCGCTGGAGGGAAACCAAGGCTGGAAGCTGTGTCTACATCACCGTGACTTCCAGCCAGGCAAACCCATCGTAGACAACATCACAGACGCCATCTACGGGAGCCGCAAGACCATCTGCGTGATCAGCCGTCGCTACCTGGAGAGTGAGTGGTGCCCCCGGGAGATCCAGGTGGCCAGCTTCCGTCTGTTTGATGAGCAGAAGGGCGTTCTGATCCTGGTGTTTCTGGAGGAGGTCCCAGACCAGCAGCTCTCCCCCTTCCACCGGATGAGAAAGCTGGTGAAGAGACGTACCTACCTGAGCTGGCCCAGAGCTGGGGAACACACTGGAGTCTTCTGGCAGGAACTCCGGGTGGCTCTGGAGACCAGGGACTGCCTTGCTGAGGAGAACCCCATCCTGTCCGGGGTGGATAGAAAATGTTAATGACACACTAAATCTAACGGCAAAAAAATATCGTTTTAAAAAAAACATTATGAAAAGATCCCAATCAACCCTCAGATTTTGTTCTAGATTTACCCTACTGAAAATAATTGACAAATGGCAATGTTTGAAATCAGAAATGTAGTTTATGCAAATCTACAATAAACTTGATGAAATGTCAAATTAAATGTGTTATGAAATATATTATGTGTGCTATTTGATGATGAATTTATGATGAAATGTTTGACTTATTTACTTGTTATGTTCTCCTAGTTCTCTAGCTTTCTGGAACTTTAAAATATTAGGTTTTAGGTGTAAGAGTTACGATTCTTGAAATTGTTAAGTGTAAGTGAAAGCTTTATATAAACCACCTTTTGAATCTTTGTGATGAAAAACGCTTTGAAAATAAAATGTCAAATGCATTTGTCATCTTGCTTTTTATGTGAACTTTGTTTTTTGATTAGCTATAAACTTTTACTCCTGATTCTATAGAACCCAGGAAGAGAAGGCATGGCTCCCTTCAGCTCCTTCTTACATCATTACCATGACTCACTGTCAATCGTAGCCATTTCCAAATGACACAGATAAACCATCACTCAAAAATCACTCTCTTTCTCTTCTTACCTCTGTTGGCATATTGCCCAGATGGAGGGTAACCAGTTGTTTCTGACACTCTGAGTAAATCTAGTGTACCTGTACACTGGTGCCATACAACCAAGCCTGGCTCACAACTTTGACTTTCTCATCAATTCTCCACACGGCAGTTACTGCTGTGGAATGTACTCCATTAGCTTCCACACAGTAATAAGACAATGTTAAATTACTGTAGGTATAATGGAGTTGTTATATATTTACCAGGCTTATAGTATTGGGGGTAGACCATTACAGGGCTGCCTGCGGGTGATGGGCAAAACATTAGCACCACATCATTGTCCTTGTCATGGCTGTTAAAGTAAGAGGACCAAGGTGCAGCGTGGTAGGCGTACATTTCCTTTTTATTTATAAACATGACGCCGAAACAAAACAATAAACACTACAAAAACAAACCGTGAAGCGAAAGGCTAAGTGCCCTAAACAAATTCAACTTCTCACCAAGACAGGTGGAAAAAAGGCTGCCTAAGTATGGTTCTCAATGAGAGACAACGATAGACAGCTGCCTCTGATTGAGAACCACACCCTACCAAACACAAAGAAATAGAAAACATAGAAATAAAGAAACTAGAATGCCCACCCTAGTCACACCCTGGCCTAACCAAAATAGAGAATAAAAGCCTCTCTATGGCCAGAGAGAGTCCGCACCTTTGGGGGGTGCGGACTCTGGCCGCAAAACCTGACTCTAAAGGGGAGGGTCTGGGTGGGCTTCCTTTACGGCGGCGGCTCTGGTGCGGGACGTAGACCCCCCTCCACCTCTGGCTCCCCCCACTTTGGTGGCACCTCTGGTGCGGGGACCCTCGCCGCCAGACTGGAGACCCTCGTAGCGGGCCCCGGACTGGAGACCTTCGCTGGAGGCTTCGTGCCATGGATCATCACTGGAGGCTTCGTGCCATGGATCATCACTGGAGGCTTCGTGCCATGGATCATCACTGGAGGCTTCGTGCCATGGATCATCACTGGAGGCTTCTTGCCATGGATCATCACTGGAGGCTTCTTGCCATGGATCATCACTGGAAAGAGGAGACGTATGGGCAGTCTGGTACGTGGAGCTCTCACAGGGCTCACCAGGCTGGGGAGACATAAGATGATTAATTCTGGGCGCAGGCACAGGACTCACCAGGCTGGAGAGACATACAGGAGGCCCTGTCCTAGGCAGAGGCACCGGATACACTGGGTCGTGGAGGAGCACTGGAGGTCTCGAGCTAGGAGCCTGCACAACCCGTCCTGGCTGGATGGTTATTTTCGCCCAGCAGATGCAGGGCGCATGCACAGGACGCACTGGGCTGTGGCCCGGGAGGATATCCCGGGCCATAGAGACGTACTGGCGGCCAGATGCGCTGAGTCGGCACCCTCCGACCTGGCTGGATGCCCACTCTAGCCCGGACGATTTGGGGAGCTGGAAGGTAGCGCACCGGGCTGTGCATGCGCACTGGAGACACCGTACGCTCCACCGCATAACACGGTGCCTGACCAGTACGACTCCCCCTCCGGTAAGCACGGGGAGTTGGCTCAGGTCTCCAACCTGGCTCAGCCAATCTCCCCATGTGCCTCCCTAAAAAAAAAATTGGGAATGGCCTCCCGGTTTTCAGTGCCAGACTTGTCCCCGTGTAATCCTTGGCCCTTTTACCAGCTGCCTCCAACTTCCTTGCTGCTTCGACCTGCTCCCATGGCAGGCGGTCTTTTACAACCAGGATCTCCTCACACGTCTAGGATCCTTTGCCGTCCAGGATGTCCTTCCATGTCCAGTCCTCCTTGCCACGCTGATTTATCCTTTGGTGGTGGGTAGTTTTGTAACGCTCGTCTGATGAAGAGGGAGTGGACCAAAGCGCAGCGTGGTACGTGTTCGTGATATTTATTTAAAACTGAGCAATAAAACACAGCAATATGAATACAATACATTTATCCACAGCAATGTGAATACAGTACATTTATCCACAGCAATATGAATACAATACATTTATCCACAGCAATGTGAATACAGTACATTTATCCACAGCAATATGAATACAATACATTTATCCACAGCAATGTGAATACAGTACATTTATTCACAGCAATATGAATACAGTACATTTATCCACAGCAATATGAATACAGTACATTTATCCACAGCAATATGAATACAATACATTTATCCACAGCAATGTGAATACAGTACATTTATCCACAGCAATATGAATACAGTACATTTATTCACAGCAATATGAATACAGTACATTTATCCACAGCAATGTGAATACAGTACATTTACCCACAGCAATATGAATACAGTACATTTATCCACAGCAATATGAATACAGTACATTTATCCACAGCAATGTGAATACAGTACATTTATCCACAGCAATATGAATACAGTACATTTATCCACAGCAATATGAATACAATACATTTATCCACAGCAATGTGAATACAGTACATTTATCCACAGCAATATGAATACAGTACATTTATTCACAGCAATATGAATACAGTACATTTATCCACAGCAATATGAATACAGTACATTTATCCACAGCAATATGAATACAATACATTTATCCACAGCAATGTGAATATAGTACATTTACCCACAGCAATGTGAATACAGTACATTTATCCACAGCAATATGAATACAATACATTTATCCACAGCAATGTGAATACATTTATTTTCCATGATAGTGCCACTTCCCAAATCTCACGTTACCTGATGATATGAAAATAGTTCCACCCCAATTTAAAAAGTTCAAGTTTCATTCAGAACCTTAATTTGGTAAAAATGATGCGTTTCTTACAGGCCCATTCATTTGTCCAAAGCTTCAGTCATAGTCTTCTTCATTCCCAATATTACATACAGTGGGGCAAAAAAGTATTTAGTCAGCCACCATTGTGCAAGTTCTCCCACTTAAAAAGATGAGAGAGGCCTGTAATTTTCATAATAGGTACACTTCAACCATGACAGACAAAATGAGGAAAAAAAATCCAGAAAATCACATTGTAGGATTTTTAATGAATTTATTTCCAAATTATGGTAGAAAATAAGTATTTGGTCACCTACAAACAAGCAAGATTTCTGGCTCTCACAGACCTGTAACTTCTTCTTTAAGAGGCTCCTCTGTCCTCCACTCGTTACCTGTATTAATGGCACCTGTTTGAACTTGTTATCAGTATAAAAGACACCTGTCCACAACCTCAAACAGTCACACTCCAAACTCCACTATGGCCAAGACCAAATAGGCTTCTCTCATCTTTTTAAGTGGGAGAACTTGCACAATTGGTGGCTGACTAAATACTTTTTTGCCCCAATGTATCATTACACATTCATATTGTATAGATACTGTATCTAACATTCCAGAGGATACGTTGGTATGTTAATATTTAATGTTAGAATAGGTTTTGTTTCTTGCAGTACTGTTGTGTCCGTGTGAATAGAGAGAGGGTCCTGAGACAGAGGTCAGATGCAGACCCACAGTAAAGGTTAGTCCATCTGTTCAGTGGCCTTTGAAGCCCAGCCATACCCCCTCTCTTATCAGCAGTCCCCTGTTTTTATAGCTTCTCTCCCTCCCTCTCTCCTCCCTGACTCTCGCATTCCTCTCTACCCAAACTCCCCTTTGTTCTCTCTGCCCCTCTCCTCTTTGCTCCCTCCCTCCCCTCCCCCTTTGCTCCCTCCCTCTCCTCTTTGTTCTCTCCCTCCCCTCTCCTCTTTGCTCCCTCCCTCCCCTCTCCTCTTTGCCCCCTCCCTCCCCTCCCCCTTTGCTCCCTCCCTCCCCTCTCCTCTTTGCTCCCTCCCCTCCCCCTTTGTTCCCTCCCCTCTCCTCTTTGCTCCCTCCCTCCCCTCTCCTCTTTGCTCCCTCCCTCCCCTCTCCTCTTTGCTCCCTCCCTCCCCTCTCCTCTTTGCTCCCTCCCTCCCTCCCCTCCCCCTTTGCTCCCTCCTTCCACTCTTCTCTTTGCTCCCTCCCCTCCCCCTTTGCTCCCTCCCCTCTCCTCTTTGCTCCCTCCCTCCCCTCTCCTCTTTGCTCTCTCCCGCCCTTCTCCTCTTTGCTCCCTCCCTCTCCTCTTTGCTCCCTCCCCTCTCCTCTTTGCTCCCTCCCTCTCCTCTTTGCTCCCTCCCTCCCCTCTTTGCTCCCTCCCTCCCCTCTTTGCTCTTTCCCTCCCCTCCCCTCTCCTCTTTGCTCCCTCCCCTCTCCTCTTTGCTCCCTCCCTCTCCCCTCTCCTGACTCCCTCTCCACTGCCTCGCTGTCTCTTTCAACCAAGACGTCCCCTGATCCTCCCCCTCCCATTCAGATCACAAATGTCCCTCTCTACTCTCTCTTTCCCCCTCCCCTCCCATCTCCCTCCTCTCCCCTCCCTGTCACCAGAGCCTCTGCAAGACTCATATAACTCCTGAATGTTAATAAGGATGTCAGGTTAGGGTGCCAAAACAACATTGTGAGAAGTGTGATGGCGGTGTTGAAGCTTTCATCTCGCTCGTCACTCTCATTAGGTAAGTCAGGTAGGTAGGTAGGTAGGTAGACAGCCAGGCAGGCAGGCAGGCAGGCAGGCAGGCAGGCACAACATTCTCCACCCCCTGGAATGATTCCATAAACATGGGCATCATCTCCAACTGCCGAGATGATACAACTAGCTACTAACCTCAGCTGAGAGACATCCTCTAAGTAGACCTACCACACAGATAGATAAGCCTGATTGACAAGGAGCCTGGGTGATCAGGAGCTGAGAGCAGATTTACTTGGCAAAACAAACTACACACACACATACACACATACAAACACACATCGATTTGTCTGCGAAGGAGCATTCCTGAATTAAGACATGCATTGTGCTGTTCTCCCCCTACAGCTCGGTATTCATCAACATCCAATTAACATTGAATGCAGCCCTCCAGATGGCTGGAGAGACGTCCATTTGAAACGTACAGTCGCAGCCTCAGAGACAGAGGCACATTGTCAACGTATATATGAGCAGTTAACCAGACAGGAATAGATTTGAGTCACTTCTATGACTCTGATAGCTGGCGTTACCCATTGCTGTTAATGTTGATGCAGACCGACGGGCCATAGGTCAATTCAGGCAAATGTCAGATGGGCTGGTCTGGGGTTTTGCGCTAAATGCTCATTATTTGACTAATAATGGTGGTGTTGAGGGAAAAAATGGTGTGTTAGAAATGTCTCGTCCCGATGCATCCCTGCATTGAGGGGTGTAGAGCCTAAAAACACTCATGAAGAATTGAGTATTTGTGCTAAATGTGGTGTTTTTTACTGGCCCAGACTTGTAATCAATAGATTGCACAGTAGAGTGATGTGTTCTTCACATTGTTTATCTTGGTCAGTGGAGATAACAATAACATAACAATGGAAGACATCAAAATGAAAGGAGGTCATTTGGGGAAATGTGTTTTGTTGTCATGGAAATGTGTTTAAGAATGAAGAGAGAAGGTCTTCCATTGATCAATAACATTAATGGATGTTCATCTGGCCAATAGAAACATGCTGTACATGCTGTTCTTGTTTTAATTGACTGGTTTGGCCGTAAGGGTTCATATTGACTGTAGACTTGAATGAACTTAAAGGCTTACACTACTTCATCAATTTCCCAACGATAGATTTCATTGTGTTAGTGAACACTGATTTCTAAGGTTATCCCGCGATAGTCCAAAATGCACTTCAAATGGCAGAGAGAAATCTGATTTAGTTCCTTTTGGAAAAATGGCCAACTCTCCAACTGAACAGGAGCATTTTCTTTTCTTCCCCCAGGGCAGAAATCAGATGCTCACAGATATTAAAAACAAATGTTGTGCTTCATAATTCGGCACTTTGTTTACGGATAACTTTTTTATTGACTTGAAAAGAGAGTGTATACATAAGTGTGTTTCTTCTTTAATGCAGTGAACTCATGGAGAGAAGGATTCCTGGTACTGCAGTACTGGTAGTATAATAGCTGTCTATAGCACAGTGTTGTGTTCAGGGCTCTTAGCTGTCTATAACACAGTACTGTGTTCAGGGTTTCTAGCTGTCTATAGCACAGTGTTGTGTTCAGGGTTTCTAGCTGTCTATAACACAGTGCTGTGTTCAGGGCTCTTAGCTGTCTATAACACAGTGCTGTGTTCAGGGTTCTAGCTGTCTATAACACAGTACTGTGTTCAGGGTTTCTAGCTGTCTATAACACAGTGTTGTGTTCAGGGTTCTAGCTGTCTATAACACAGTGTTGTGTTCAGGGTTCTAGCTGTCTATAACACAGTGTTGTGTTCAGGGTTCTAGCTGTCTATAACACAGTACAGTGTTCAGGGCTCTTAGCTGTCTATAACACAGTGCTGTGTTCAGGGTTCTAGCTGTCTATAACACAGTACTGTGTTCAGGGTTTCTAGCTGTCTATAGCACAGTGTTGTGTTCAGGGTTTCTAGCTGTCTATAACACAGTGCTGTGTTCAGGGCTCTTAGCTGTCTATAACACAGTGCTGTGTTCAGGGTTCTAGCTGTCTATAACACAGTACTGTGTTCAGGGTTTCTAGCTGTCTATAACACAGTGTTGTGTTCAGGGTTCTAGCTGTCTATAACACAGTGTTGTGTTCAGGGTTCTAGCTGTCTATAACACAGTGTTGTGTTCAGGGTTCTAGCTGTCTATAACACAGTACAGTGTTCAGGGCTCTTAGCTGTCTATAACACAGTGCTGTGTTCAGGGTTCTAGCTGTCTATAACACAGTACTGTGTTCAGGGTTTCTAGCTGTCTATAACACAGTGTTGTGTTCAGGGTTCTAGCTGTCTATAACACAGTGTTGTGTTCAGGGTTCTAGCTGTCTATAACACAGTGTTGTGTTCAGGGTTCTAGCTGTCTATAACACAGTGTTGTGTTCAGGGTTCTAGTTGTCTATAACACAGTGTTGTGTTCAGGGTTTCTAGCTGTCTATAACACAGTGTTGTGTTCAGGGTTCTAGCTGTCTATAACACAGTGTTGTGTTCAGGGTTCTAGCTGTCTATAACACAGTGTTGTGTTCAGGGTTCTAGCTGTCTATAACACAGTGTGTTCAGGGTTCTAGCTGTCTATAACACAGTGCTGTGTTCAGGGTTCTAGCTGTCTATAACACAGTGTTGTGTTCAGGGTTTCTAGTTGTCTATAACACAGTGTTGTGTTCAGGGTTTCTAGCTGTCTATAACACAGTGTTGTGTTCAGGGTTCTAGCTGTCTATAACACAGTGTTGTGTTCAGGGTTCTAGCTGTCTATAACACAGTGTTGTGTTCAGGGTTCTAGCTGTCTATAACACAGTGTGTTCAGGGTTCTAGCTGTCTATAACACAGTGTTGTGTTCAGGGTTCTAGCTGTCTATAACACAGTGTGTTCAGGGTTCTAGCTGTCTATAACACAGTGCTGTGTTCAGGGTTCTAGCTGTCTATAACACAGTACAGTGTTCAGGGTTCTAGCTGTCT
>NC_092152.1:82103255-82105755 GCF_045791955.1 Oncorhynchus clarkii lewisi | reverse complement strand
TCGGTTGACGGCAAACGGGGTCAGCCCTCCTGGACCATCGAGGAGTACAAGCGCAATGCGGGTGGCGAGAAAGGCAAGCAGCTGACCGCCCTGGACCTGCAGGTAAGGACTGCTGACTATAGGCTTTTTCTCTATTTTCCTCCTTCCATTGCTGTTAATATTACCGACAGTAGACAGGGTGGATATTACAGCAGACAGGGTGGATATTACAGTAGACAGGGTGGATATTACAGCAGACAGAGTGGATATTACAGTAGACAGGGTGGATATTTCAGCAGACAGGGTGGACATTACAGTAGACAGGGTTTATATTACAGTAGACAGGGTGGATATTACAGCAGACAGGGTGGATATTACAGTAGACAGGGTGGATATTACAGTAGACAGGGTGGATATTACAGTGGACAGGGTGGATATTACTGTAGACAGGGTGGACATTACAGTAGACAGGGTGGATATTACAGTAGACAGGGTGGCTATTACAGTGGACAGGGTGGATATTACAGCAGACAGGGTGGATATTACAGTAGACAGGGTGGACATTACAGTAGACAGGGTTGATATTACAATAGACAGGGTGGATATTACAGTAGACAGGGTGGATATTACAGTAGACAGGGTGGGTATTACAGTAGACAGTGTGGATATTACAGTGGATAGGGTGGGTATTACAGTAGACAGTGTGGATATTACAGTGGATAGGGTGGATATTACAGTAGACAGGGTGGACATTACAGTAGACAGGGTTGACATTACAGTAGACAGGGTGGATATTACAGTAGACAGGGTGGCTATTACAGTAGAAAGGGTGGCTATTACAGTAGAAAGGGTGGGTATTACAGTAGACTGGGTGGATATTTCAGTAGAAAGGGTGGGTATTACAGTAGAAAGGGTGGGTATTACAGTAGAAAGGGTGAATATTACAGTAGACAGGGTGGATATTACAGTAGAAAGGGTGGATATTACAGTAGACAGGGTGGATATTACAGTGGACAGGGTGGATATTCAGGGTGGATATTACAGTGGACAGGGTGGATATTACAGTAGACAGGGTGGATATTACAGTAGAAAGGGTGGGTATTACAGTAGAAAGGGTGGGTATTACAGTAGACAGGGTGGATATTACAGTAGAAAGGGTGGATATTACAGTAGATAGGGTGGATATTACAGTGGACAGGGTGGATATTACAGTGGACAGGGTGGATATTACAGTGGACAGGGTGGATATTACAGTAGACAGGGTGGATATTACAGTGGACAGGGTGGATATTACAGTGGACAGGGTGGATATTACAGTAGACAGGGTGGATATTACAGTAGACAGGGTGGATATTTCAGTAGAAAGGGTGGGTTTACAGTAGACAGGGTGGATATTACAGTAGTTAGGGTGGATATTACAGTAGAAAGGGTGAATATTACAGTAGACAGGGTGGATATTACAGTAGAAAGGGTGGATATTACAGTAGACAGGGTGGATATTACAGTGGACAGGGTGGATATTACAGTAGACAGGGTGGATATTACAGTAGACAGGGTGGATATTACAGTAGAAAGGGTGGATATTACAGTAGAAAGGGTGGATATTACAGTAGATAGGGTGGATATTACAGTGGACAGGGTGGATATTACAGTGGACAGGGTTTATATTACAGTAGAAAGGGTGGGTATTACAGTAGACAGGTTGGATATTACAGTAGACAGGGTGGATATTACAGTAGAAAGGGTGGATATTACAGTAGACAGGGTGGATATTACAGTAGACAGGGTGGATATTACAGTAGACAGGGTGGATATTACAGCAGACAGGGTGGATATTACAGCGGACAGGGTGGACATTACAGTAGACAGGGTGGATATTACAGTGGACAGGGTGGATATTACAGTAGACAGGGTGGATATTACAGTGGACAGGGTGGACATTACAGTAGACAGGGTGGATATTACAGTGGACAGGGTGGATATTACAGTAGACAGGGTGGATATTACAGTAGACAGGGTGGATATTACAGTAGAAAGGGTGGATATTACAGTAGAAAGGGTGGATATTACAGTAGATAGGGTGGATATTACAGTGGACAGGGTGGATATTACAGTGGACAGGGTTTATATTACAGTAGAAAGGGTGGGTATTACAGTAGACAGGTTGGATATTACAGTAGACAGGGTGGATATTACAGTAGAAAGGGTGGGTATTACAGTAGACAGGGTGGATATTACAGTAGACAGGGTGGATATTTCAGTAGAAAGGGTGGGTTTACAGTAGACAGGGTGGATATTACAGTAGTTAGGGTGGATATTACAGTAGAAAGGGTGGATATTACAGTAGACAGGGTGGATATTACAGTAGAAAGGGTGGATATTACAGTAGACAGGGTGGATATTACAGTGGACAGGGTGGATATTACAGTAGACAGGGTGGATATTACAGTAGACAGGGTGGATATTACAGTAGACAGGGTGGATATTACAGTAGACAGGGTGGATATTACAGCAGACAGGG
>NC_092152.1:82085755-82095755 GCF_045791955.1 Oncorhynchus clarkii lewisi | reverse complement strand
GAATAATGGACCCTTGGCGAGAATCATTGGCCGCCGACTGTATCATATTTATATTCTTAAAAATAATCTATTATGTAATTGATTTGAAAGTAAAAAAGTATATGTACCAATCCCAGATTACAACTCTGTTGTCCAGAATGTTACAGCTTCCCCTCTCCTTCCCATGTCTCCCAGGGGCCAGATGGAAACAAACATTCACAAGGACACGGATTACCGTCGGCGGCCATTGATTCTCGCCAACCACCGCAAATGTTTATCACAGGGTCCATATAGGCAATAACACTGAAGGGGGATGAGGCTAGTCAAGATGGGGTTGTCAGAGAAACAAGCAGATGGGAGAAATGGGAAGGCTGTAGTGTCAGAGACAGAAGTCTCCCAGGATCTCACTCAGGCACACATGTAGGATCATTTTACTCCCCCTGAATCCTAACCTGAACTATTATGGGGGATATGCAAAACTGACCCAAAATCAGTTTCAAGGGGCGTTTCTTCCAAAAAAATTGACGTGATGCGTCCCAAATGGCACCCTGTCCCCTTCATAGTTCACTACTTTTGACTACAGCTCTATGGGTGGTAGCCTGCCAACCTATACTGAACACCACTGGTTGTTGCTGGATCTTGGATGCTGAGAGGAGAGCCATAGAGGACATGTCCATGCAGAGCAGTGGAAAATGAGGTTGCTGGCTCCTGCTGATTCTCTCTGTCTTATTTTCTCTCCTGTTTTATCCCTTTCTCTCAATCGCTCTCTCTCTCTCTCTATCGCTCTCTCTCTTGTTTTATCTCTCTCTCTCTCTCTCTCTCTCTCTCTCTCTCTCGCTCTCTCTCTTCTGATCTCTCTCGCTCTCTCTCTTCTGATCTCTCTCTCTATCGCTCTCTCTCTCGCTCGCTCTCTCTCTTCGGATCTCTCTCTCTTGTTTTATCTCTCTCTCTCTATCCCTCTCTATCTCTCTCTCTCGCTCTCTCTCTTCTGATCTCTCTCTCTCTTGTTTTGTCCCTCTCTCTCTCTCCCTCTCTATCTCTCTCTCTCTCTCGTCTGATCTCTCTCCTGTTTTTTCCCTCTCTTTCTTTCTCTCTCTCTCTCTCTCTCGCTCTCTCTCTCTCTCTCTCTCTCTCTCTCCCCATCGCTCTCTCTTACAATCTTTCTTTGAAATGTGAGAGTCAATTAAAATATCAATGTATGATTGCTAGAAATCCAATCTTGGAAGAATCATTTTTGCCCCCCATAGCATACTCACACAAACCAAATGAGATATGGGATAAGAAGGGAATTCAATCTGTTTGTCTGTTGTCCTGTTTCAACCAGAATGAAAGAATAATAACTCCTCAATAATCAATGCATTCTTCATGAAATGTACCTCTCTGTTTCACCTACATAAACTCTCTCCCACCGTCCTGTTTCAGTCAATGTGGTTCTAAATCCTCCACAATGTAACTTGGCCCTAGTATACTGTACAGTGAGGAAGTCGTCATGCAGAACCACATTTGTAAGTGTCACAATAACACTTGAATGAATAATTTGAATACTGCTGTCCCTACTCATTCTGCCATCAGATAGACTCAGAGTAGCTCTCTCCTTCATTAACTGTCTCCTTCTTTCACTACCCTATCTCTCTCCCTCTTTGTCTTTCAGATTCACTAAATCCATCTCTCTCTTAATCTCTTGCTTCCTCATTGCTTGAGTCCCAAATCTCCACCCCTTTCCCAAAGTGTGCACTTGCACACTTTCCATAATGCATTTCCCAATGGTGAAAGCTCCCTCTGGCCAATGTTTACAACAATCCAATTATTTTAAATCCAGGACTAGGAGTGTGCAAGTGTGCACTTTGCAAGAAGAGTGCAAAATTGGGACGTAGCCTTTCTATTTAAAATCCAGGGTTGGGCTCAATTTGAATTGAAGTTACTCAGTTCAGGCAGTGAATTAGTTTTATTTTTTTCTTTTAACATAAATACCTTTCTTTTTCAGTTTATTAAGAATTCATTGAAAATAAAATAGATTTTTTTTCCATTTGTGAATTTGAAATTCAGTTTACTTTCTGAGTTGACTGGCGTAGAAATGTAGATGACCCCAACCTGCTAAAATCACATCCCAGTGGGCAAAACTGTTTGACCTGACCTCCTGATGTCCTTTCCACCCCAAACCCTGCTAAAATCACATCCCAGTGGGCAAAACTGTTTGACCTGACCTCCAGATGTCCTTTCCACTCCAAACCCTGCTAAAATCACATCCCAGTGGGCAAAACTGTTTGACCTGACCTCCAGATGTCCTTTCCACCCCAAACCCTGCTAAAATCACATCCCAGTGGGCAAAACTGTTTGACCTGACCTCCAGATGTCCTTTCCACCCCCAAACCCTGCTAAAATCACATCCCAGTGGGCAAAACTGTTTGACCTGAACTCCAGATGTCCTTTCCACCCCAACCCTGCTAAAATCACATCCCAGTGGGCAAAACTGTTTGACCTGACCTCCAGATGTCCTTTCCACCCCAAACCCTGCTAAAATCACATCCCAGTGGGCAAAACTGTTTGACCTGACCTCCAGATGTCCTTTCCACCCCAAACCCCTTCTTTCCTTTTCAGACGCAGGAGTCATTGAACCCCAATAACCTGGAGTACTGGATGGAGGATATCTACACGCCGGGTTACGATTCGCTGCTGAAGAGGAAGGAAGCGGAGTTTCGGAGGGCCAAGGTGTGCAAGATTGGAGCACTGATTGCCGCGGCCGCCTGCACTGTGATCCTGGTCATCGTTGTGCCCATATGCACTATGAAGTCATGAAGTGCTCCAAGTCGTGCTCTACGAAGTGCTCAAAGTCGCACACTTTCCCTCTGCCCCTGTTTATTCTGGCTAATTGTAAAAGGACTGAATATGTGTGAGCTATAAGGTATCAGTCCAATTACAGGAGCAGCCCTCTGATTGGCTATGTGGACGTTTGAAGAGTGAGGTACATGTATTGTTTAATGTGAATCTGACCTATGTTCGTGGTATTGGAATCAAGTCTATATTCTTTTCTACATGATTTAGTTGTTATGCCACGGGATGGGCATTGGTATTAGGAAATCAGGAATTTGTTCAGAGGGGAATGTTGCAAGTTAGATATTTTCTATTGTTGCCTATATTTACTTATTGACATTTGTGTATTTATGATGAAAGACAGACGGTACACAATGTCTACAGTATA
Source organism: Oncorhynchus clarkii lewisi (assembly GCF_045791955.1). Lineage (NCBI taxonomy): Eukaryota > Metazoa > Chordata > Actinopteri > Salmoniformes > Salmonidae > Oncorhynchus > Oncorhynchus clarkii. Next base: position 82,092,577 of record NC_092152.1, on the reverse strand, counting down.
TCTTTTACATTTACATTTATATTGTATTGGTGTACGATGTTCCAGAATATTACGAGAACAATGTTTATTTCACTTTTTCTCTTCGTTAAAGGGGCAATCTGCAATCCAAACAAAAGCAACAAAGCGGCTACCCAGCCAATGTTTTTGTGAACTGAAACAGATGATCTGTACAGTATACGGTCGACAGCTGGATTTGTTTCTGTACACAGCTTCTGATATTTTTATTTTACTATAATTGCTGTATAATGTATTTTAATGAGAGTTATTTTTGGATGAATTATCTGGTAGAATGTGATGAGGTGCACCAGATATTATTTATCTTTATCTATTATAATAATAACCAGAGTTTTAATTCATGGGATTTTGTGCAATGCCTTTTCTAAATAGACATATACAGTATATTGAAGTACTGTAGTTGAAATAGACGAATAACAGACAGTACATACAGTAGATTGTAAAAACAATATAAAACACTACAGAGCTAACCTGAATGTATTGAAAGTAGCATTACTCACAGAGAGAGCAAAACACACATATCATTTCTCATCGTCTCTTGAGCAGAATTAAGTTGAATGTTGTTCTCCTTTCCTTGCTTCAGATAGTTTAACTACTAGCCAAAAGCACATAGCTGCAGTAGGGAGCTCTGCAGTAGGGAGCTCTGCAGTAGGGAGCTCTGCAGTAGGGAGCTCTGAAGTAGGGAGTTATTCTTTGCCTTGTGAGAGTCTTTAATACAGTAAATACTTGACGTTTCTACTGTTGACTAACTGAGCACCTCTGGGAGAGACACTTGTATTAGTTCAGTCACTGGGAGAGACACTTGTATTAGTTCAGTCAGTGGTGTCGACTGCACCAATCTCCCAGGCTGTCAGAAACACTAAGACTTGCAGAAGCTTCTTATGAGGTGCTGTGTCACCTTATAAACATTCATAGCACCTTCTATAGAGCATTATGACATGTTGAATTAATTAAGCAATACGACACACTAGGTTATGATGTATCGTGGATGTATGACATCTTAGTAGCCCCATGCCTCGTGGCTTTACTTTACAGTTCGGTAACGGTCCATGACTGCATTCCAATGTGCTTTGAATGTGCTATGAAGGTTTATAAGGCATTGTAACACTTCGTAAGAATCTGATTCAAGTAAAGAAACAGTCCCTCCACTCAAGCCCTGCCTACCCATCTAGTCTCCTAAGAGGCCTTAAAACCACTGAATGCAAACTGCCTGCCGTTAAGGCTGTGTCCCAACAGTTTTGAAGAGCGTCCTTGTCTCATCATCAACTGTAGCGGTGGTGATGAAAGGTTGGGGAAGCTCTTTCATAGTTCTGGGACACAACGTGAGATTCACATCTCCACTCATGAACCTGAGCTCAGAGACAGTACGCAAACCAAGATGGCCGATCACACACACGTCACCCAGTTAACAGTAAACCAGGGGATGCTCTACTCCAGTCCTCCTTGGTTTCCCTCTCAAGTTAGTTCATTTAGGCTGTGTTCCAGGCTGACAACATTGCAGACTCCTGGCAGATATCAAAACGCCTGGATAGATGTTTAAGATATCAGCTAACCACATCCTATGATGTAGCAATCTGATGCCTGACTGCAGTTGATGACGTGGCAAGTAACCGTTGGTTGATGCAATGCAACGTCTGCAATGTAGTTGGCTTGGAACACAACCTTTTATGCTAGTGATTTATTTGCCACTTCAGGTGTTCCTGGCACAAATGGGAGAGAACATTGTCATACTGCAAAAATGGACATGAGGAAGTACGCACTTCAGGTTGTAAACATTAGAATTTCTCTTGTTTGATATAATCGTTGAAAAGTACACACAATAACCTGATAATGAAGCACTGGACCACTCAGTTTGATGTCAGGTTTGCCCGTTAGGAGAGGACTGGAGTTGAGCCCCCCGCCTAATGGGTGAAGGGTGAAGTTACTGCCGGTTGACTTTTATTGTCATCAGTCTTGTTCTAGAGGCAGAATTGAGCGAATCCTCCTTAGATGGGTCAGATGCGAAGTCAAATTTGTCTATATTGTAAAAATGTTATTTAATGTTAGGGTTAGGCATTAGGGTTAGCAGTGTGGTTAACGTTAGGGTTAGGCATTAGGGTTAGCAGTGTGGTTAACGTTAGGGTTAGGTTTAAAATCAGATTTTATTACTTTGTGGCTGCGCCCTCTAGTGACCACTCTGCAGAGCTGCCTCCAGAACAAGATTCAGGATGAAAAACGCTGACCTACGAAGATGCCTCTAGATGCTGATCTTGGGTCACTTTAGCATTTTCCTCACCGATGGATTGGGGAGGGGAAGCTGATCCTAGATCTGTACCTAGGGGGAACTTCTCCCCTGAGCAGTGTAATGATTACCCAGTGGATTTGCCTTCAACACAGGAACTGTGAGCCGCAGCACACTGTAGTAGTCTGTAAATAGTTAGATGCACACATCATGGCAACAGGTGTAAACTGGAATATACCACAATAAAAGACAACTGTTCTGACTGTTACTGTGTCTGTGTGACTGGACCTCTCTCTCGCAAAGTAGCAACTTTTGTTTTTAGGTGTCCTTTGAAATGAATATTGGCTGTGTGAAGTGGTTGTCATACTTACTCTTTATTGTTTTGTGATACTTTTTTATCGTTCACTTTTTCGTCTTCAGTTCGAAGAAGAGGTTCAGTGGAGAGATGACAGAATATTACTCAGCATAACAAAGCCTGTGGTTTTCTGAGGGTTTTATTATGTTTTTATCTAGCTGTTCACTATTCATTTATGAGATTATTTTTAGTGTTCTTCAGTTCATCGTTTGCATAATACTCCGGTTAGACTAATAGAGCAGGATTTGTGAAAAGGTCAGGGACCGTACAGTATACATCAATCAAGCATCTCAGAGTAAAAGTGCTGATCTAAGATCAGGTCTCCTTCCTTATTCATTAGAATTTAAAAAGCAGAACCGGTCTAGCCCTGAGGCACTTTATGAACATGTCCAGATCACTGGTTTAGAAAGAAATTAGATCATTTATACCTTACGTACATACGTATGCAACACAAGAACACAATTAGCTACTCAAAATGACGATCCTGCGTACTTGGGTCGAGTTACAAATTGCGGGGCTGCACACGTTAGGGTATTTTTGCTATGCGACTACGCAGGATCACCATTTTGCTAAGCTAATCGTAGTTCTTGCGTCCGTACCTATGTAGGTTATAAATTAGGCCTTAGAGGAGTTTCTAACTGAGCCAAGTCCACATTGAGTCTGCTATACTGTACATCCCCAGTGAGAACTGTCTGATGTTCCTCATAGAAAACTCTAACTGGGCCAGCCGACAAGGAACCTGGCCCAGGGGGATTGTTGGTACTGGAGTCCAGGATTTGGCCTAGAATACTGGACTACAACTGCACTGATAACACTTGGGCTGACAAATACAATAAAACGCATTATAATCTTGCAGTGTGATTTAATTTGACACTTCTTCAGCAATGTGCTTTATAAAATGGTCAGTAATTATACATCGCTCTGTTGACTAAACTCTAGTTCAATAATCAACATTTTATAGCACACATTGATGGAGAAAAGTGTCAAATGAAACCCCGCTGACAGATTATTATGAGGTTTACAGTATAGTTAGCATAGACCTGAACTACAGTTGAAGTAGGAAGTTTACATACACCTTAGCCAAATACATTTAAACACAGTTTTTCACAATTCCTGACATTTAATCCTAGTAAAAATTCCCTGTCTTAGGTCAGTTAGGATCATCACTTTATTTTAAGAATGTGAAATGTCAGAATAATAGTAGAGAGAATGATTTATTTCAGCTTTTATTTCTTTCATCACATTGCCAGTGGGTCAGAGGTTTACATAAGTTGGGTGAATTTTGGACCATTCCTGACAGAGCTGGTGTAACTGATTCAGGTTTGTAGACCTTGCTCGCACACGCTTTTTCAGTTCTGCCCACAAAATTTCTATGGGATTGAGGTCAAGGCTTTGTGATGGCCACTCCAATACCTTGACTTTGTTGTCCTTAAGCCATTTTGCCACAACTTTGGAAGTATGTTTGGGGTCATTGTCCATTTTGCCACAACTTTGGAAGTATGCTTGGGGTCATTGTCCATTTGGAAGACCCATTTGCGACCAAGTTTTCACTTCCTGACTGATGTCTTGAGATCTTGCTTCAATATATCCACATAATTTCCCTCCTCAGGATGCCATCTATTTTGTGAAGTGCACCAGTCCCTCCTGCAGCAAAGCACCCCTACAACATGATGCTGCCACCCCCATGTTTCATGGCTGGGATGGTGATCTTTGGCTTGCAAGCCTCTCCCTTTTTCCTCCAAACATAACGATGGTCATTATGGCCAAACAGTTATATTTCAGACCAGAGGACAATTCTCCAAAAAGTACGATCTTTGTCTCCACGTGCAGTTGCAAACCGTAGTCTGGCTTTTTTAATGGCGGTTTTGGAGCAGTGGCTTCTTCTTTGCTGAGCGGCCTTTCAGGTTATGTCGATATAGAATTGGTTTTACTGAGGTCCTTTGCTGTTCTTCTGGGATTGATTTGCACTTTTCGCACCAAAGTACGTTCATCTCTAAGAGACAGAACGCGTCTACTTCCTGAGCGGTATGACGACTGCGTGGTCCCATTGTATTTATACATGTGTACTATTGTTTGTACAGATGAATGTGGTACCTTCAGGCGTTGGAAATTGCTCCCAAGGATGAACCAGATTTGTGGAGGTCTACAATTTTTTTTATTGAGGTCTTGGCTGATTTCTTTTGATTTTCCCATGATGTCAGGCAAAGAGGCACTGAGTTTGAAGGTAGGCCTTGAAATACATCCACAGGTACACCTTCAATTAACTCATATTATGGCAATTAGCCTATCGGAAGCTTCTAAAGCCATGATATCCTTTTCTGGAATTTTCCAAGCTGTTTAAAGGCACAGTCAACTTAGTGTATGTAAAATTCTGGCCCACTGGAATTGTGATACAGTGAAATATAAGTGAAATAATCTGTCTGTAAACAATTGTTGGAAAAATTACTTGTGTCATGCACCAAGTAGATGTCCTAACCGACTTGCCAAAACTATAGTTGTTAACAAGAAATGTGTGGAGTGGTTGAAAAACAAGTTTTAATGACTCTAAGTGTATGTAAACTTCCAACTTCAACTGTATTTAGCCCTTGCTGTAACAGTGGCTTTTTACATGTAATATAGTACTATAACGGGACTTCATTAAAACATAGACTTGAAGCCAATGCTGTTACTTTAGATGTGGGTTCGGATGCCACTTCTGACGCCATGTTACCTTATGAGCTACAGTGCACTTGGTCAGGGAGGTGACCAAGAACCCGATGGTCACTCTGACAGAGCTCCAGAGTTTCTCTGTAGAGATGGAAGAACCTTCCAGAAGCACTCCACTAATCAGATCTTTACGCTAGAGTGGCTAGACGGAAGCCACTCATCAGTAAAAGGTACATGACAGCCCATTTGGAGTTTGACAAAAGGTACCTAAAGGACTCTCAGACCATGAGCAACAAGACGCTCTGGTCTGATGAAACCAAGATCAAACTCTTTGGCCTGAATGCCAAGTGTCACATCTGGAGGAAACCTGGCACCATCCTACAGTGAAGCATGGTTGTGGCAGCATCATGCTGTAGGGATGTTTTTCAGCGGCAGGGACTGGGAGACTAGTCAGGATCGAGGGAAAGATGAATGGGAAAGATGAAGTGCAGAGAGATCCTTGATGAAAACCTGCTACAGAGCGCTCAGTACCTCAGACTGGGGTGAAGGTTCACCTTCCAACAGGACAACGACCCTAAGAGCACAGCCAAGACAATGCAGGAGTGGCTTCGGGACAAGTCACTGAATGTCATTGAGTGGCCCAGCCAGAGCCCAGACTTGAACCCGATCTAACATCTCTGGAGTGACCTGAAAATAGCTGTGCAGCAACGCTCCCCATCCAACCTGACAGAGCTTGAGAGGATCTGCAGAGAAGACGGGGAGAAACTCGTCAAATACAGGTGTGTCAAGTTTGTAGCATCATACCCAAGAAGACTGGAGGTTGTAATCACTGCCAAAGGTGCTTCAACAAAGTACTCAGTAAAGGATCTGAATACTAATGTAAATGAGATATTTGCGTTTTTATGTTGTATAAATGTGCAAACAAAGCCTGTTTTGGCTTTATCATTATGGGGTATTGTGTGTAGACTGATGAGGGGGGAAAACATTTTAGAATAAGGCTGTAACGTAACAAAATGTCAAAAAAGTCAATGGGTCTGAATATTTTCTGAACGCACTGTATCTGGATAAGGCAGAGAGATATCAGTCAAGCTAACTGGGCAGATCATATGAGATACAGGTTATACATCTAGGGCTGAACTTGACTGTTAAAGAATTAACACTTTACAGGACAAATTGAGAATTTCTATTCATTTCTTGAGTTGTGTTGAGATTATTCCCAAACCTGTGTATTACGAAGTACATGCTAAGGCTGGCTGAAAAGTCTCTTCCCCCCCCTAAAAAAGCAACCCATTACAAAACAATGATAAACCTCTCTAATTGTGTTGCAGCGTTGCGCTATTGCAGCATTTTTTTGACATCCTCTTCGGGAGTCAGCTGCAGAACAGCAAATCTAATCGGGGATTTTCTGAAGCAGGGAAAAAGCACACTGCTGTACTCATAGCAGCTGGGGAAAACAGACTCATGCAGCTCTGCAATCTGGCGAACGCAACTCCCTGAAGTTACGTTCAGGAAATAAATGCATTTCAACTGGGTGGAAAATATACAGAAAGACCGCAACTCCAGTTGAATGTATTCGTTTGCAACC